>NC_043008.1:1027692-1082692 GCF_006345805.1 Octopus sinensis | reverse complement strand
TTAAGATTGGTCGACTTCAAATATTCAGATCGGTCGATTTTGCTTTCAATCCGTTTGGGGACGATAGAATGTGTACCGCTTAGACACTGAGGTCAATCAAATCAACACTCCTCGAAAGACGCGCAAAAAAATAGTTGTCATATTTGAAATTAAACTTCTACACATAAAAATTAGAACAAGTGGTTTGATTCATAATAACGTTCACAAGTAACGTTAACACTTTTCTTTCAAAATGCTGTATATTTTAAACTGAACACCCGCCTTAAAGAACACATAAAGGACATAGTGGTTAAAATATACGTGAAAACACATAGAGAAATATATTTTAAACGCATATATACATACGCACATATATACATATATACATACTTACATGCGTGTATGTGCGTATGTGTGTGTGTGCTATGGATAGAGATTTATATAAAGTGACGTATGTATATATATATATATATATACATGCCCCCCACACACACACACTATATATATTATATATATATATATATTACATCACGAAAAATAATTCGTAGAATTGCATAATGAACAAATTAATAGACTTATCCACTTTTTGTAGGTAGGCTTTTTTTAATATATATATAATGTACCAAACACTAGTTTAAAATATTGGTACACGGTTAGCAATTATGGGGGAGGTGATGGTCAATAGAATACATTCACCCATGTATTTACCTGGTACACATTTTATCGACCCTGATAATGTTGAAAGGCAAAATCAACCTTAGCAGAATTTGAACTCAGAACGTAAATACGGACGAAATACCGCTTAGCATTTTGTTCGGCATACAAACGATCCTGCCAGCTTGCTGCCTCTGTTGTCCCAAATACTGAGACGTATATAAAATCGCAAAGACCCAAGTTCAGTAATATAGTTAGTAATAATAATTCCCAAGCTTACCTATACGTACTGATCCTATCCTCATCATACAGAAGGTTTGCAAATAAAATAAAAACAAGAACTCAAAATAGTCTATTTTCAACAATAGAAGATTAAAGATAAATAAATTTTAAAACTACTGTATTTATCAACTTGATAAAATCTATTTAAACTAATGCCCAAAACCTATTTATAAACAGCGTCTTTAATCTCGATGATTTATAAATGGTAAATTTTCGGAGATATATAAAGAGAAGTAATCACACTATCACATTCTTAGAAATGTTACTTTCATTGAATGTCGTCAATGGAAGACATTTTAACTATGATTTCTGAGTTTCAAAGCTCAACACACAACAGACTCTATTAAATTAATTGAAATTGGTGGATGTCTTAACTAAACAATCTGCTACATTTCTAACTCAACCGCGTAAAAAAAAAACGCAAGCTTTCGTAACATTTCCCATTACGATAATTAAACTTGTTGAAACAAGAATAAATATTTCTGATGCGTCTCTATTGTATTCTTATAACTCCTATCACAGAGAAAACTTTATTTACCATGTGAGGTATATATATAAATGTGTGTGTGTGTGAAACTATCTATCAATCTATCTATCTAATATATATATATATATATATATATATATATATATATATATATATATATATATATATATATATATGTATGTATGTATATGTATATATGTATATATATGTATATATATATGCATATATATATATATAATATATATATATGTATATAAATGTATATATATATATGCATATATATATATATATATACATTATATGTATTATGTATATACATAGAGATAGAGTGTGAGAGAGAGAAATGTAGCGTATAAATTCTGATAAATATCCATTTTGTTTTCGCGGTGGAAAATAAACTATATTGTTTCATTATATATGCCTTTCTATGCAAATGTCTATAATATATAGTGTAAATAACATAATGTATGATATAAAGTGTAATATAAATATTATATAACATAAATTAACATGTTTTAACAATACTTTTGTTGAGAGAATGGCTATGATGAAGATGATGATGATGATGATGATGATGAGGATGATGAGGATGATGATGATGATGAGGTTGATGATATATGTGCATATGTGTGTGCGTGTATATGAGGGTGGGATGAAAGGTTTATAGACTGACTATGAACGAGTCATGCTGTAGCTGTGAACGTTTGCATGCATTGATTTCAACTCTACATCTTAATAACCATATTAGGCTTTTGCAGGTAAACAGACATCCGTTCAAAGAAGAATTCGAATGTAATTAGCTGCGACTTCTCATCAAAATGGGCACAATGTGGTATCCTGGTGATAGCAGGTAACTGTTAGAAAAAGGTTTGCCCCCCAAAAACATTCATGCTGACATAGCTGCTACCTTAGGGGATGACGCTCCAACATTATCCTCAGTGCAAAAGTGGGCCGCTGAATTTAAGTTAGGAAGGGAGAGCCTTGAAGATGACCCGTGGTCTGGACGTCCTGCTTAGGCCACTAACGGGGAAAACATTAATCATGTCCACCACATGGTGATGGATGAAGGGCGACTGACTATAAATCAAATAGGCAATGCTATTAGCATAACCTGTGAGAGAGTGGAGAATATTCCGCACATTGAAGTTGGCACGACGAAGATTTCTGATCTGCGGGTGATACGGCTCCTGACACCTGATCAAAATCGCACCAGGCTAATCAATGATTAGTAATTATGTCACATCTGACATTGTTTCCGGCAGATCCACTTGTTCTCGTCGAACGTTTTCTAACCCAGTGGAAGTACTTCGTTCATCATTTTGAGCCAAACGGAAACATCTACGGTTTGATAGAGAGATAAAAGCACAATTTGAGTTTTAATTTAATTGTTCCATTCATATAACCTTTTCTAACTTTCTCTACGTGGTAGCTCGAGTTGTTATACATGTCAGCCAATTCTTCATTAAACGATTGCGACAGTTTTGTAGATAAAAAGTCATATTCGATAATACGCTCATAACTACTTCTAAAAATTCGTCTTTGATCATACAACGTTTTACTCCTTGTTAATTTGAAGCGAAAAAAAAACAAAGTAACCACAGAATATTGTATCTGTTTGTTTTGGTTTGTCTCTTTCAATGTTACCAAATGATTAGAAATATCGAGAGATGCCAAATATTGAATCGATGTAGTTTCTTGACCGATGACATGTATCGGTGTACAAACTTTATTTAATTGGATATAAATTTTAATTACTTTAAATTAGGAACATGTGTGTGTGTGTGTGTCCATTTGAGTGTGTACGTACATGCTTGTGTATATGCCAGTATGTGTGAGAGTCTGCGTATATATGTAATGCATATATATATATATATATATACATATTCTCTGTATCTCTCAAACTGGGAACTTAGATACCAATGCTGCAAGCATATCTTGTGCCCCACTTGTCACTCCCCTTAAGTCAGATATGAAAATACGAACTATATAGAGCTGAGAATCCTTAGATCAACACCTTCTGGAAGATTCTCTAGGCATTACTTTTTCGACAGCTTTTAATAGCATTTTTCTACGAAATTTCGATAAGTACCGTAAAAAATGATTGCCTTAAATGATTTTTCTGCTAAATTATATCTTTCATTATATCATTGTATGTATATCCGAGTTATTCATTATAATCATAACCTTTCACTCGAATTTCATAAACGAAACTAAAGACGTACGCCCCCCCCCCCCATTCAAAAACGAAATAAAGGAGGGTCAAAACGACCAATTATTCCGGTCCAGTCTCTTTGAGCAGGAAGCAGTGATGGATTCTTAAACTAGCAACACAATCTGCATACAAAGCCTAAAGGTAGATATCATTTAAGACCTTCACACAACATTTTGCGAACGTATGAAAAGACATATACGTAACTTGAAAATAAAGATTGTGACATGAGGTGAAGCGTGTGAAGTTTAATGAATGAAAGACATACATCCTTGCAACCAAATCTCGTTCGAAATGCAAAGGTAAAAACCTGGGCATTAAAATATGCATAATTCGTCTGCGAAGTTGAAAATATACAACTCTCCATCATTGTATTTGGACTGATACACAAATAATATTCAATCATTTATTTTAAAATACTGATTACCTTAAATGACGAGAGTTATTGTCTTAAATACATCGATCTTTGATATGTTAGTCAGTTTTGCAACAACTTATTTCAATTGCAATATTTTTCTTTAATATGTTAATAGATTTACTTAGAAAAATTGCAACTGAATATAAGAGAGTTAAATTTATCGTTCATTACTTCATTGAGAGGGAGTAAAATACTAAAATATCACTACATACTTCCTTAAAACATTACAATTTCTATCAATATTTCTTTGCAAACTAATCGGCAAATCGTGTTTCAGCGTTCCACTAAATCGCTTCATATTTTTTTCATTCCTTCCTCTAAAACAAAGAAATAAATAAACTAGTTTCCAGAATCAGACCTTCATATAAGGGAAATTCATCTTTGAGATATAATTAATATCTATCTATCTATGTATATACCTATCTTTCTCTCTGTATATGTATATATATATATGCGTGTGTGTATATGTAGATATATGTGTATGCATATATTTATGTGTATCTATATGTATATATATATATATATATACATATATATATATACATATATATTAATATATGCGTGTATGTACATATATGGATATGCATATATGTACGCATGAATTTCGGTGATTATATTTTCCCTTCATATATAAAAAATATAAGTGTTTTGGTTTATTCTTCTATTCACCAAAGTGCATGAAATTCTTTTATTTTTATTTTCAAATTCAATCTTCAATATCTGGAAAAATTGATCTCTTTTTCATCTAACTTAGAAGAATTTTATTGCTATATATATATTTTATGTATACCTATTATCACAGGGTACACTACAGTGGAGATGAGATATGTTGTTGATCTTCGTATTTTAATTTAGTTTATCGTTTTCCCATATTGATTCACGACGTATTTATCACATGATCAGTGGAAGATCCAGTAGTAACGATTTACTATTATATATATATATATACATACATATATGTATGTAATGTGTATATGTACGTATATGTGAATGTATATGTGTGCATGTATACATTTATATACGTTTGTGTATATATATATATATATATATATATATATATATATACGTACGTGTACACATAAATACACATATATCCTTTATTATTTAAGATATGGAAGTTTTAGATTCTAAATAAGATTCATACTTTAAGGAATAGGATGACTAGAAAAATTTTATTGGTCATTCGTCCATAAATTATGCATTTAGAAATGCAAATGTATATATATATATATGCGCGTGTGTGTGTATATTGTGTGTGCGTGTGTGTGTTCGTATGTTCGTTTAGCAAGTGTTGAATTCTTCAGCATGTATAAGTGTTTCTGTATGAATTTCACACACAGGCATGCGCACACACATACGCATACACATATACACACAGACAAACACACACATATATAGATTTTTACTTATACATATTTACGTATGATTTTATAAAGATATGTACTTTATATATATATATGTATATATATATATATATATATATATATATATATATATATATATATATACACACAACATATTATGTATCTATAGAGATCGTGAACATATGAGTATTTTTTTGTGAATGCGTGTGCATATGTGACCGAGCAGGCCATGTGTGGAAGCGCATACGAATGGAGGCCAATGCGGAAGACCACAGTGAGATTATATTATTATATTATATGCAATTTAAAAAATATGATTGCAACTCATGTACGAGTATATGTCTATGTGTGTACACTCACATACACCTATACACTTATCTAGATACGCACCTATTAGTATGCGTTTGTGTACATATTTTTATATGGTCTTATATATATATAATATATATATAT
This sequence comes from Octopus sinensis, assembly GCF_006345805.1. Classification (NCBI taxonomy): domain Eukaryota; kingdom Metazoa; phylum Mollusca; class Cephalopoda; order Octopoda; family Octopodidae; genus Octopus; species Octopus sinensis. The sequence goes on along the minus strand of NC_043008.1, from coordinate 1,076,846 downwards.
ATATATTATATATATATATATATATACATATATATTTACACACACATATATATATATATATATATATATATATACTTTTCATATTCACAAGCTTTCATGCGTAAGATTAGTCGTCAATAATTTTAAAATTGCAGTATTTTCCTAACCCATATTATTTCTATTTCTTGCAAATTATCGGCAGCAAATTCCGATAATAGCAGAACCATATTGAAATAAGCATAAAAAAAATTGAAACACTTAAGTATTTTCTCAAAAAATTATATGTAGAGCTTACTTTTATTGTCGTTCTGTGTTTCTGTATGTAAGGTCCTAGTACATAAACACTATGTGAATAGAATAATTGCCCTGTAGATGAGAATTGCTTATTTAATAACGTAGAATATACATGTTGAGTTAACTCTCCCCACTGCTTCTAGTAAACCCTATACATGTTTAACAACTAGTATGTTTAAGGTGTAGCATAACACTCGCTGACATTCTTTTCGACTGCGCGTTCTCATGAATAGAACTCCGATTTCAACTGCTACAAAACTATCCGGTATGTCACCGATAAGCAAATTACAACAACGAGAATATCTTAAAACTTTAATTGAATACCCTCCAATTTATATGTAACGAAAGCAATGACATTGCTTCTTGCTAAGGATGAAACCTGAGAGGGATAACAATATTAATGTTAAATCAATATTAACTTAATTAACTTCATGACTTTTATAATAATAGGGCACAGAAAGTGTGTCAATAGTCAGCTGGAGGAGGTGTCCTCCTGGGGCTACAAGCTACAGTAGCATAAGTGGCAAATATACTTTACGATATCGTGCAGCTACTGCTACTGTTTATACCTCGCTCCGAGATTTATTATTAATTTTTATCTTGATATCATAATAAATATTTTCTAAATTTATCCCTATAATTATATGAGTATCCTCTCTTTATACTAAAACTATCAAGCAACTATTTCCTAATGTCTGAATAAATCTTGTTTCTCATCTTCGAAAATGGTTTCACTAATTTATATTGATTTTATTCTCGTTGTCTTCCATATTTTCTATAAACTTGCAAAAAATATTTACTTATATCTTCAGATTTCCAATTTCTTTTCATTTGCTATTGTTCATATCTTCTTGTTCATATCAATCCGTATATTTCGTAAATATTGTCTTTAAATACATCTATTTACTTTCAGTTACTTAGTATCTTTTTCCCTATTTTTTACGATACTTTATTTTCTAGATTTTTAGTAATAAATGTATCACATTTCTTTTAGTGTACTAATATCTACTAGTTACTTTTTAATTATATGACTAACATTTCCTTCCATTTATTAGGCAATCGTCTTATTATTTTATATCTATTTTATTTTTATTGTTTTCCATAATATTTTCAATATTCACTTTGCCTTCTATCGTTACACCGAGAGTTTAGTATTTAACAAAAAATTTCTTTCACCTGAGGATGTAACTTAAATTTTGCATTATTTTGAAAGATTTTATGCATTTTACATTGAAGTAATAAAATGAGCTATTTCTTATTAAATATATTAATCTAACTTATTTATACGGTTTTAAGTTACGAAGCAATTTGTCGTTATATTTGAATTTTCTTATTGTTACATAAAATTTCATCGAACTCTTTTGCTCTCACTTATGATTTTTACACCCTCCTTATTATCTCTTCCATCGTTTTGTATATTCTATACGTTTTGTAGAATGATACGTTAAGGATATTTTTTATGAGTTCTGCTGGATTACTTGCATCCATATCTTGTTTCTACAATTGATATATATATATATTATATATATATATATATATATATATATATATATATATATATAAACATACTTCGTTATTACAGCTACAACAACTTTACAATACAACTGTGTATGTAGATATCTATGTATACATTAGAATACATAGATATCTACATAAGCATATGTATGCCTGTGTAGGTTTTTATGTATGTATCAACTTTTGTATGTGTTCGGATATATATATATATATATATATATATATATGCGTGTGTGTGTGTGTGTGTGTTTATGTTTCTTTTAAGTACGTGCAAATATAATGATGCATGCATACGTTTGTATGTATGTGAATATCTTGTGTCTCTATATCTACGCATATAGATTTCTGTAAGTGAATATTCTTGTTAAAAACAGACTTCCATTTATATTATTTACCATATACTAATTTACTCTCACTAGTATGTTTTCCCTTTTAAACTAAGAATTTCTTTTTGATCTAAGGTTTTCTTCGATTTTATACAGCTTGATATTTATGCCTTTTAATTTTTAATCGTGTTAATCTTTATTTTTGATATTCATCGCTTCCTACACAAGCCGCTAGTTTAAACGACCAATGAAATTCAAATGTAGATCGGTCAATGTGAATTACATTATAATATATTATACGTACAACCAATCACATGTTCCATTCTGAATCACAACTGTCCGATGAACGGGATTGTAAAACTCTGAGTAGGAGTTGTTGATAAAGCATATTACTCTACCTCCAGTATTCGTTTAGTATTTTTTCAACTTGTTTCGCATTTACGTTCTGACTCTGATATATATATAAATATATATATATATATCTTCTACAAGGCTCTTAACACAACAAAACTCATACAAAGCATTACATTTTATATTTGACAATCTTTTTCTAAAATAAAGTGAAACCGGTCAAGTGAATAAACATCTTTAAAATAGCATTTACAAACCTTCTTTCATATATATATATATATATGCATCTACCTACCTAGCAATCTGCCTATTTCTATATATATATATGTATATATATATATATGCGTATATAAATGTATACGCATTGATGTCCGTATGCTTATACGTGTGTTCGTCGTGTTCATTGGTGCATGTGTATGAATTTGTAGGCTCGGATATTATGTGTGTGTGTGTACGTGTGTTTCTGCCGTGTCTCTGTGTTTGGATCTATTTATATATTTCTGTATATTTGTTTTTGTACAATTTTAAGATTTGTTTACAAAATTCTACCTTCCATACATTTTTATGTTTTCATTTCATTATTTGATTTTATTGAAAGAAACAGCTGTTTCTTTCAACCGATGTGTTTCATTTCTTATTTATACATTTATACTATGGTGTTTATTGATATCAAAATATGCAATTATATTTCCGAATTCTCCATGCATTTTCTCAAATATGAGGGGACACTGACTGACTTCTCTTCTAATATCTAATTACCCAACGTCATACGTTATGGAGAAATCAGTTATCTTTTACATATCAAGTTCGTATTTGCAAAACAAAATGTGTTTGAAAATATATTTTCGGAATTTCTCTCTATTCCTCGCAGTTAGCCCTCTTGCAATTTATATTTTGATATATTAAAAAGCCGCATTATTAAAACTTCCAAACCCACTGACCTGTTTTTTTTTATTTCTGCATTGTCCTCCTTTTACTTCTTTTCGCTAAAGTTTTCCTCGTATCAGTTTCGCGTCTTTATTCAATTGGCTGAGGTTTTCGAAGAGATAAATTAGATTTTCTAACTGAATGACTTTTCTTCTATACTTCTTTTACTTGAAGCGTGTGAGCTGATTTTATGTTAACTTCGCTTATTTATTTTACTACATTTTGTAGTTTCCGGTATAGAATCTATGTGTGCTTACGTGTTGATTTTAATCGATTTTAATCATATTACTTCCTTGTTCTAGTTAGCAGGTTTTGGTACAGTATTCTATCCTACATTTGTGTGTGGAACCATAAAACATGCTTCTTTTGTTTTCGTAGTCTCCGTAATCTTATTATAACGTTTAGTATTACTGCATAGAATTGCTGTTTCATAATTTTTTCAATAGATTATAGTTCTATACGGCTTGAGCTTATAGAAGGCTTATTTCCTTTATTTCACAGCAATCTTTCCAGTTTACCGCAATTGTATTGCTTAGAGGATGATCTGCTTTTACAATAAATTTTATGGTGTTTTCCTTTCCTCCTAATTCATGTACTTCATTATAGTTTTCCAACTTACCTGAGGGTATTTTGATCGTTCATAACCTGCAGGCGTTTTCATAACTATGAAATGCCGCATAGAAGCAACGATCCATATATCCTGTTGGGGGAATATGTTCTGTAACCACGTGTTGCAGAACATTTTACTTCAAATCCAATCAAATATTTTAATAGTGGCTCTATGCTTTTGATCTGGTGCTAACCATCCGTTATATGTATTTAGTTTCGAGAGGAAATGTTTTAAGAATAGAAATTATTGGGGTAAAATTTACAAAGAGAGAACAGAAAATAGGAGGCCTGGAGTAAGGAAAGGGAGTCTATTAGAAAAATATGCCCAACTATAATCAAACAAAAATTTTCCAAATCAATAATGAAACGCTTACGGAAACGCCATTTTTAAAAGCAGAAAAATAAAAATACTGCAATTACGAGAAAATTATACGCTGTGAAGAAATCCACACCAGTAGTCTGGAGCTACCAATGCAGACATCTTTTAAAAAAAGTTTATACAAAGCCAATGTTACACAGGTCTAAAGTCAGAAAAACTACGTTTAAGCTATTTATTTCTATTCCTACCTGTAGGTAATTATCGGCCAATCGTAAGGGACCTCTGGCGTTGAAGCTGATATTAAGGAGCCGCGATAACTCGTAGGTGACAGTCTCCTATCTCGTTTGATCATGTCCATTTCTTTGTTTACCAAAGTATCAACATTTTGATGTTGCGTTAAGCCTTCCCTTTATCTTCATTTATTGAATATATATATATGTATATATATATATATATATATATATATCCCTCTAATGTAAGTAACGTAAATGATGTAAATAATGTACATTATTGCTCTTGTTGATGTTGTTGTCGTTGCTGTTATTATTATTATTATTATTCAGTAGTTATATGTTTATAGCATGTGTTCACTTCACTACCGAGTGCAGCTCTGTGTGCCTTGGGTATGTGCTGTGATTTGTTGTGATGCTCTGATGGTTATTGTATGGAAAATGTTCTGCGTAGGATGTGTGCAGTGCCTAGTAGTGCAATTTTCTGTATGTTATATGTGTTTATAAGTCCTGGTGTTTTTGTTATGTATTTGTCTGAATATTTTTTTATCATGCCTAATGCACCTATTATGATAGTAATTGTTTATTATTATTATTATTATTATTATTATTATTATTATTATTATTATTATTATTATTATTATTATTATTATTATCAATATTATGTGAATGAATGAGTGTTATTGTTCGAGTGACTAAAAAAATACCTTGCGTCACGTGTTCCGACTGTACGTTCTGAATGGAAATCCCACGGAGGTCAACATTGCATCATTCCTCTTCGGTCGATAATTTAAAGCATTACTCAAGTCTTGGTGTCAGTGGTATCGACTAACCAATTTCTTTGAAAATTGTTGCCCTTATGCTTAAATCAAAGACCATTATTATTACCATTATTATTAGTATTATTGTTGTTGTTATTACTACTATTATTATTGTTATTATTATATTATTATTATTATTATTATTATTATTATTATTATTATTATTATTATTACTTTCGTCATTATCACAAGCACCAAACGTTTGATAGCATGATTGCATCCACAGAAACTTCTATTTTAACAGAAAATCTATGAACATATCGATGGAAAATTAATCAATACTTTCCGAATCTTTACTTTTACTTCATTCCAAATTCTGATTGTTTTTTTACTTTTTTTTTTAATCGGTGAAGGCAATTTTCGGTTTCCAATACTTTAAAAAAAATTACTTGAAGGGAGAACTTGACCAATTATAGGAATATTTTTTAAGTTATCGGGAAAGCAGGCTTATAATCACCATCACTATTATAACCCTTATTATCGTCATCTCCATCTCTGTCATCATCATTGTCATCATCATCATCATAGCCATCATCATCCTGTGCCTCTTTGAACATATCACCATACATGGTGTTGTTATTGTTGTTATTACTGTTTCAATGTTTGTTGTTGCTGCAGCTCTTGCTGTTACTGTCGTTCACTTTTACTCGTTTCTTAGTTTCTCGTCCGTTTTGTCGTTTCTTACTTTTCATTTTTTTGGTTAAAATTCATTTATATATAACAATCCTGTTAGTTGATATTTCTCGTAACTTGTGCAAAAACATTTTCAAAAATAGTAACTAAGCAATGTAAATAAGCAACTTAAAAAACGAACCTAAATCATTCCTAAAAAAAATAACCAAAACCACCTAACAAATCACATACTGTAAGGATTACTTAGTACGCTGCCGGTCTCACGGAATTATATCACGTCATTCATACTTTATTTCGAAGAGATTTAAAAACATACAAGAGAGGTTGTCAGCATTTGAACTCAGAGCTTCCACCGCCATAATATATAATGCAAGATATTCCATCCGGCAGCCTGAACCTTCTACCATTTCACCAATTTTCTAGTAGCTACATACACCACCGATATAAATATCTAGCAGTTATGAAGAAATGTATCTCTATTTCTCTTGTCCAATACCGTTTCTTTTTTCTTTTTTTTTACTTATAAAAGAATCGTTTGCAAACATCTAAATAGACTTCGGTATATAAGTTTTACTGATTTTATCGACCCTAATGTGATACAAAAAATATTGTAGTGAAAACTAGTGGTATTTAAAAACAGAATTTCGCTGAAAGAAAGTAGAAATCGTACTGGTTTGAGACCGGCAGCGTACTAAGTAATCCTTACAGTATGTGATTTGTTAGGTGGTTTTGGTTATTTTTTTAGGAATGATTTAGGTTCGTTTTTTAAGTTGCTTATTTACATTGCTTAGTTACTATTTTTGAAAATGTTTTTGCACAAGTTACGAGAAATATCAACTAAAGGATTGTTATATATAAATGAATTTTAACCAAAAAATGAAAAGTAAGAAACGACGAAACGGACGAGAAACTAAGAAACGAGTAAAAGTGAACGACAGTAACAGCAAGAGCTGCAGCAACAACAAACATTGAAACAGTAATAACAACAATAACACACCATGTATGGTGATATGTTCAAAGAGGCACAGGATGATGATGGCTATGATGTGATGATGACAATGATGATGACAGAGATGGAGATGACGATAATAAGTAAAAAAAAAGAAAAAAGAAACGGTATTGGACAAGAGAAATAGAGATACATTTCTTCATAACTGCTAGATATTTATATCGGTGGTGTATGTAGCTACTAGAAAATTGGGGAAATGGTAGAAGGTTCAGGCTGCCGGATGGAATATCTTGCATTATATATTATGTCGGTGGAAGCTCTGAGTTCAAATGCTGACAACCTCTCTTGTATGTTTTTAAATCTCTTCGAAATAAAGTATGAATGACGTGATATAATTCCGTGAGGCGCGCTATCACTCATTCACACACTCTCTCTTCTTCTTCTTATCTGTCTTTTTTCTTCTTTTTCTCTCTCCCTCTCTTTCTGTCTCTCTCGGAATCGACGTCGCATCTGTAGTATATTTCTCCGTTTATGCATATTATCGATATTAGTCGTTTAGGAGAGAAGAAAACGGTACCTGAATTATTAGCGTTCTGTTTGGAATGTTTTGCATGGTTATTCCGGCGATCTTCTGTGTGCGTTTACAATCGCTTCAGTTTTAATACGGTGCATATATTTTCTGTCCATGGTTTTTGCTTCGTGAAACTGTTAATTAGTCGAAAGAAATTCCATGTAACGATTCATGAGCACTGTGTATAGAATATAAATGATATAAGTCCAACTCCTTTGCTTACAATCGGTCCATGTTTCCTGTCGGAATATAGCGTCTGTCATTCAATACTGCTTCTCACATAAACACATAATGAGTAGGAACTCTGTCTTTTCTGCTCTTGTATAAAAACAGCGTTACACGACGCAAGACTATAATCAGTAAATGTAGTTTTTGACTAGTTTTTCTCTGTATGGATTTTTATAACAGTGTAGCAAACAATTAGTTACACATTACGAATCACATTTTTTCAAATTACTTTTCTATATTTTCGTCATTAATGCGTGAGATTATCGCTTATTTTGGTAACTGATAAGGAATCTCAAACTGTTCTTAACCGACTTATAAAAAGAGATTCATGTAAATCTCTAGCATAAAATAATTTTTGTATAGTCAGTCTAGTTATCTCTCACTTTTATTGCATAGATTTTGCTTACAGTTTTGTCTCCTATCTTTCAAATATTTTCTCTGCCTGATATATTGTGCTTCGTAACAAACACAACTTTTCCACAAAATATAAATCTGCATGCTTCGCTTTCTGATAGAATGAGAATATGTTTCTGTGTATAGTTTTGGAGTTACCTTATGTTTCCAATCTTTCGTTTTTCTAATCTTGTTTTCTGTGCAATTCTTTTGTGCTGTAAAATATATAAAATAGATATTGAAAATTAATTTTTATTTCTATTCAATGTTGTAAGAATAAAATAATGACATTTACAAGAGATTACGTCACTTTCTTAGCAAAAATTATTCCATAGTTAATCCTGAAACGTTTAAGGGGCAGCAGATTAAGATTTCTGCTTTGTTTCATAGATTTTAGCTGTCAAATTATTATGAAAGCCTAGTTAAATCCGCCCAAAATGTTCAGTTAAAGCAACAGGCAACAAAATCTTGGCGGTTATATCACTACGAGAAGAACATATGCTGTTATATATTTATATATACTTTGTGCGTTTGTATGTGTTTGTTTGTGTGTGAGTGTGTGTGTGTGTGTTTGTGTGTGTGTGTGTGTGTGTGTGTGTGTGTGTGTGTGTGTGTGTGTGTAGACACATTTTATGTTCGTTTTCATATAAACACCCAAATGCACAAATAGATACCTAGATATACATACATAAATATACAATTGATATATATATATATATATATATATATATATATATATTATATATATATATATATATATATATATATAAAGAGAGAGAGATACATATACATATCTAGATATTCCTACATACATACGTTTGTGTGTGTATAAATAGTGACGAACGTAAGAAAAAGTAGTAGTACTCAACATCGTATGGCATCTTAAGTATATCCGTATTAGCCATTGAAGCACAACTGACTCAAACCAGAAGTCTCCTCGAACATTAATGGACACGAATCCTTACTCAACCATTTGAGTAGAGACGTAAGACAAGCAATATAGCTGATAAAGAGAGAGAAATAAGTCTCACATGGTCAATGTTTTAATTGATAGTATACATGTTATGAAATTATTTTGTTGCGTTATCTGATATACATAGAAATTGTAATTGATTTAGCACAACTGCCTGAACGAAGCCTATATTTACTTACAACCTCAATGTTGTTGATATAGGCAGCGTATAAAGCGTATAACAGTACGAAAGTATGATAAATACTTCACTGATTAAATTAAGAATGACCGATGGATAAATATTGGACGTGAATTCATAACATGGAATATAAACCAGTCTTCTCTGTCCATATATCATCACACATGTGGGTGCTGTTGCCCCTGAGTCTCCTATGCACAGTCTGGCCTATGGCATATACTCTTGGACGGCAAAAGCCGATCAACCTGCGTATGTAGGCAGTTACGTGTACATAGCAAATAACCGCATATATTGATATTTTCGATGCCAAGCCTCACTGCATTAATCGCTCGAGTACTGACGCATGCGTTCGGGCCGAAGCCATGTTTGTGTTTTCATTCATGCTTTCAAGCTATCGGAATGAAATTTCTGATATATAATATGTCGGTGGATACACAATACATTTTGTTTTCAGCTGAGCGTGTTAAATCATATACGTGGGCGCATATGAGAATGTGTTTAACTTTCACTTCCGAAGTTTGTACTTATCTCTACTTTCACAAAGATATACGTACGTATATGTAAATATAAATGTGTATATGTGTGTATTTAGATGAGAGTGTATGTTTCATATATAATTATGAAAATATTAAAATATTTACACATGAATTATTCAGCACTTTTAGATAAAAGGTTATTACCTATTTTACCTACTTATATATCTATTATTACAATTATAATTTTATATTTCTATATTTTGTATCTTATTTTAAAAACTACGAACTGCATTTTTATATCATTTTATGCGTTTGATACCAGTCATCAGCTGCGGAATCTACAACACGCACACAACACTCACATAAATAAGAGTGCAAGGCCGCAGTGCTACACCATTTATTTACGCTTCGTATCTATGTTTTTTAATATTGAGTACATCTCCCAAATGTTTGATAAAACGAAACGAATATGCGTGTATATATATGTATATATGTTTATATATATATATATATATATATATATATATATATATATATATATATTATATATATATATATATATATATATATATATGCACACTTGTACAGACATATACATGTTTGTGTGTGTGGTGTGTGAGTGTGTTTGAGAATACATCTGTGTGCAGCGTGTGATTGCGTACCTTCATTTTTTTGCCTTAAACACTGAGCTAACTTCCAAACAGTTTTTTACAGGCAATCATATACACAATTGGTTTAGCTCTAGTTTATCTTTTCAAGTGGAAATGTCTCCCTAGGTGAGATCATTTTAATTGTCTCTGTTTAGAGTTTATACGCTGGCACCTATTCTCTCTTTCTCTCTCTCTCTCACACACACATACACACACGCACACATACATATATATATATATATATATACATATATATATATATATATATGTATATATGTATATATATAAATAAATATATATATACATATATATATATACATATATATATATATATATATATAGACATATAGATATGTATATATGTACGTATATATATATATATGTATATATAAACATATATTTATGCATAAATGATTATTATATACATACATATATACCCACACACACATATATATATATATACACATACATATATATATATATATATATATATATATATATATATATATATATAAATTCATGTAATTATGTATGAATATTTATTTGTGTGTACATATATGTGCGTTTTCCTGTGTTTGTGTCTGTAACGGGGACATCCATATTATTCCATCCCTTAAGATCCCACTTAAAAAGGAGTTGGTGAGCTGGACGCTAGAGTTGAGGATACTTACTCAAGGAATCATGCCGTGAGAATATATTCGGTGTCATATGAGAGCCATTGCTATGCACATTTCTTAGCACTGAAACATTGGTTTGCCTAAAATAAAGACAATGATTCAAAATACGTAGGTAAATTGTTTATAAAGAACTGGATGTGAAAATATTTCATAATGCTGCATGTTTTGCTTTCATGATTCCATTAGGATTGTAAAATATTCTAGGTTTTCCTACAGAGAATCGCTAACTGTCCCTTTTTTTATCTTTGTCATTTTTCTTGTCTTTGAGCCCCGACTGAATGTGCTCTAGCTGTGACTCAGACAGAGTGCAACAACCTGTAGAACATGCATTTAATGCATGGTACCTTCATTTAACACATTTCTCTTTTTGATTTTAGGGTGGTTTGTCTCCTGTTCTTCTTTAGTAGTCTTCGATCAAAGCCTCGTCTCGTCAAATGCATTCGAAGTATCAACAACATTCTCGGAGTTTTCATTCCAGAAACTGGTTCCAAAATGCCGCTTGGCCTAATACTACAACCAGTTCATGAATGACATAACTAGAACTCTGAATCAAGCATTCGAACCAGGAGTGTGGCCACGTGATAAATTACTCGTCATAGAGACCCTGACAATAATCGTGTGTGTTTCCCTTCATCTAATTTATAATCTATTAAAATTGAGAAATGAAAAACGTTGCTTCGTTTACTTGTTTGCACTTTAATCTTTTACGTAAGATATTAATATAAAGTATTGCAAAATTGACATCTTTGTCACAATAATGTTATGTGGATTAAACTAAATCTTTGTCTTAAGAATTTACAAAACAATTAATACAAAAGACAGATTAAATTGTTTAGAATTGACTTGTTTACAATAAATGTAATGCACTTAATTTCACCCATGAGCGGTCACTTCCGGCTGACATTTTAGGGGAAATTATTTTGGTTTTAATACACTGTTACTTCTATATATAAGCCGAAAGTATAAATATGTTTATAACATGTTTTTCTTTTAGGTAACACTTTTGCATATGTCAATGTCCAAACACATCACAGAATATTATAATGACATGTCAATAAGAATTATTTTGGAATTTCCAAAAGCTACCATATACGAATAGTTCAAGACAGCAAAGGTCAGTATTTTTTTTGTAGTTGATTAAGCATTGACTGAGCTGATATTTGATGAAATATATCCCAGTCAGGACTTTTGGAACCAACTCATGCACCTAGGTCTTTATCAGCAGTATCTTCTATATAGCAAATTTTGAAATGCTAAAAGGACTGGAAGTCATCTCTTCTAATTATAGGTCTTGCTTTCTAATTGCCTTCTAATTAACATGCCTGCCTATAGAATTGAACCGCCAGGAGAATATATGCTCAGTATATGCTCAAGTGATGATTTAGCAAACTTTTAAACATGAATAGGCATCCTTCAATCCGTCATCTTATGATTCTTCTAAATTAGCTCCCCAGTAACAGCAATGTAGAAAAACCATATCAATTTAAGGGGCAAAAGTCAATGCCGTTTTACAAATAGCATTCAGTTCACAATTGTTGAACAACCATTAAGCTGCACAATCCAATGTGAATATCAAGATCATAACACAGAGAACTAAAAGAAAATCAACAGATTATGGACATCTGTCTTTTTCCTATTAGATATTATTCTGTATGAATATATCTATACATATATACATGAATATTTATGTATATATATATATATATATATTATATATATATGTGTGTGTGTGTGTGTATGTGTGTGTGTGTGTGTGTGTGTGTATGAGAGATATAGAGAGAGTGTGTGCTTCTGTGTGTGCCAATTGTTCTATATTACAATAATGATTTCAATTGCTTCGAAGGGTAAATACGGTTTAGATAATTCACCTGCGAAAATAACGGACAGCGCAAGCACTAGATTCCAATTAATTTTCAAGTGAGGACAGATGAGCAACATGAAAACGAGCCCCTTGCTCAATGGCACAGGATGATGCGTGGTCCAGGAATTGTCATAAGCCGAGCAATGTAAGTATAATGCTGCACGCCTTTGTGATATACATATATGTATGTATGTATGCATCTTCTTGCCAATTGAGAACGAACCGGTTTGTAACCCAGATGCAAAATCCTTCTATGGAATTTAAACAATATCAACAGGTTATATATATATATATATATACACACACATATATATATATACATATATACACACACATATATATATACACATATATACATATACATGTATACACCAGTATACACGCATATATATATATATATATATATATATATATATAATACGTTCATGCATGTATAAATATATGGGGCTGTATATGTGTGTACTTGTGCGTGTGCATTGGCAGTATTGATGTATATATATAGTCTTCAGTTATATTGTACGTCTGGTTTTTGATATTAAATTCTCTGCATCTGAAGTAAAACTGCAATATTATGTAGAATATCAATAGTGATATCCTATATGCTTGTTGTTAATATCATACATATACCCATTTATTGTATTTCGTATTCATTTAAAATTAATCCCATTTCTGTAGTCGGTCTTCGTGCTTTACTAAACTAAGCTACTTTCTTTTTTATTCTGTCATTTAATCGGATATGTTTCACGTGGTTTATAAACCATGATTAGTCTTAGATATGTGAGTATCATTTTCATCGTTATCTAGTGCCCATCGTTAATCGTGTACGTAATGGTCAGCGCAACTACATATTTTGTGTCTTATTCTGCAATCGCTATATTTATAAGTAGAGAAATAATAATTACATCGCTGCTGATACTCAGACATAAATTTTATACTTACATCACTTTCGTGCAAATGATGTTTTCTGAAGTATTCATTCGCATAAAAATTATTACCCCTTTTACAATTGTTGGCTCGCTGTTATACTGTATATGGCTTTAAAATGAGGAATATATTTTCCCGAAATGCTTTTGTCGTTTAGCTCCTTTGCATTCTCAACCGAAAATGGTGTTAACCTACAAATTGAATGTACGTTTTTGTATAGGCTACTGTTGCATATTAAATTCAGGTCAATTTTGCATTTTAAATTCTATTGCATCTTAAATTCAGGTTTGAACAAACCGACGTGCAGCTTCGTTTCAATTTCAGTCTCTCTATATAGGAATGCATAAAAATAATGTGACCCTTCATTTTTAATAGGATAAAATATGAACTGATGCCATTTGACTGTATTTCATAGAGCTTTCCTGATTCTGGTCAATCTACACCAGTTCCGATCGAGATCAATGACAAAAGGCAACCACACCTGACTCCTTACTGTTTTATTTCTATATAGAACTACATTGATTGACATAATTTTCTCGTTCAAGACTTACGTAGAGTAGTTGTTAAAATCACACTGAGCCACCCTTCTCATTGCTTCCTATTGTCGACGATGTTTAACACAGATCAGCTCTGAAACAGCAGACATAGGATTCAAGTTATTCCAAGTGTTAACATACCGTCTTGGAGTTTTCGGACGCTATTCGGTATGTCCGTGCTGTTCAAATTACTCCGACAAAATATTATAGATAATTATATAATAGAAAACATAGACTTAAAATTATATATATATAAAGGTCGAAATCGCTTGATCTGAAGGTAGCGGAGGGATAAGTCTCGGCTAGCTATATAAACAAGCGTGTGTTTTGCACCAAAAAGCCAATACGAAAGCTTCTCTCATGGTAACTACCGCAATATAGTTACTTCTAGCAGAACATTCACGTTTTAAGTAGAGTTAAATTTTACCTGTCCGTATTTTCAAATTAATTATGAATAGATGCTTCATTCTTACAAATTTGAAATCTTTATTTGACTTTATGAAGTAACTATAGATATATTTCCATTTTATTCTCGTAACGAAGCTTCGAAATATATTAGACTTTCTACAAAATGCTTCTAAGCCATTCTTCTAAGTATTGACAATACCAGACAGAGCAGGTAACACATAATAATCAGTTGTGTTACCTGTTCTGACTATAGTGTATGGCGTTGTTTTCGTCATCAACGTCATAGTTGTGCAGACCACATAAGCATAAAGTGATCAAACCTCATACACAGTTTGCGTCGACTCATTTAATTTATCAAAAAAGTTTATCAAAGACATTTATCTAAAATATACTTCTATTTCATAAGCTATACGATACCACTTCAGGAAGGATTTTGCTGCTGTTTTTAGCCAGTCGAGCGAAATGACACGTAAAGATACCTCTATTAGTTCATGCAAAAATATGTTTCGCATGAAGATGTTATGGTTATTTCTCTTAATATTATAATGATTAGATTATGTTCGATCGTGCTAAAGAACTAATTAGATTGGTTTAGATTATTATGATTTCGGAGAGGATGGCGTGATTGAATATTTAGAAATTGTTATTTGCGAAATCAACATTCTACATTGAATAATCATGTCTCATAATTAATGTTTGATACATCACGTTCCAAAATATGAATATTGCGTAAGAAAGGCAAGTAAATGTTTGGCAGATCTGCTAGAAATAGAAGTTAATCTCTCTCAAATGTAAAAGTGTACCGTCTTGAAAAATGAATATCATTTTAGCACAAATATACAAAAATGTCTTTGAAGTCACAACGAGAAAGCGTTGACGAGGGATATTTTGGACTGAATAAACAACAACAAAAACATCAAAACAAATTAGGGTGTTTGAATGTGGTTATGTGTCTTGATTGAAATGGTAAGAAAACGATTCTTAAATTATAAGACAATGACTAGATTTTGTAAGGAATATTAGTTTCCTTGAATACAACGAACGTAGTGCCTCATGACAGTGACACATGCACACATACCTTGTTTGCTCTTACATTGATATTTAATCGTTACTAGTAGCAATAAGAACATTCATTTCTTAGTTTAGTACAGCAAATTTGAGAGTTTGAGAATTCGATTACATCGACCCAACTGCTCAACTGCTATTTATTTTATCGACCCTAAAATGATGCATGGTACAGCAGATCTCGGTGGAATTTAACGGCAGAACATAATGATGGACGAAATGCTGAAATTCTGCCAAGGGCCACTTTGTGTTTCTTCTTTTCAGAGAGATAGAATAAGCGCCACATGGGAGCTATGGTTGATGTAATCGACTTAGCTTATCTAAGAACAGGCTCGCCTTGTAACACACTTTGAAAACAATGTTTCTATATATATATGCAGCAGTACCTCGGATTTCGAACAAATCTGATCACGAAAAACCGTGCTTTATATATATATATATATATATATATATAAAGCATGAATTAATCGTGGTCACAGGCGTTCGTAAACCGAGGTACGATAGATCGATAGCACCTACACGCTTTTTTTACTCTCCTTGTTTTTTTTTCTGTGTATCTTTCTGTCGAAGAGCGTAGGCTCGAAACGCAAAAGACTTTTTCTATTCCCAAGCGCTATACTAATACATTTGATTGTTTGTACCCTACCTGCCTTCGTTTTTTGTTTATTTTCGTAAACTTTCCCTTTATATATATATATATATATATATATTACGGAGACGTACTTGCATAGGAAGTGACTTGATCTGAGATCGTGTGCTGCAACGAAAACAATTGCAGCGTGGAAGGTGTTTATAAGCCATTTAATAACACACAAAAAAGCGTTAGATTCACTTCAACCTGTTATTATTATGACAAAATTCCATGCTGCATCAGATGCATCACGGAATTTTGTCAGTGAAGAGGTCGCGGTCTCAAAGTGACGAACATATTTTGGCAAATTAAATTTAAATGTTGAAGCGAATCCAACAGTTTTTGTGTGTTTTTAAATGGGTGATAAACACCTTCCACCCTGCAAATATATATATAAATACATTTACAGGATTCAAGTAGGTATCAACCACAAAACGAGTAATTGCTTTTCGGATTAATAAATGCTGTGGAAATATCAGGACCCATTTGATGTGAAGCGTCTTTAAACCTGTATGTGTAAATGAATGCACGATTTATGGATATTTTATTCTCCAAACAATTATGTGCTTTCATTCGCATATTTTCACAAAATTACTATGTATATATACACACACACAGTACATATATTAGCATGAACACGTGCATGTATATATATATATATATAATAATATATATATATATATCTATATATATATATATATATTATATATATATATATTATATATATATATATAAATTTATATATAGAGGGCATTATACATACATGCCAGGAGGCATTCTACATACACGCCATACGCTAAGAGGGACAATCAGTTATTTTACCAAAAAATTTAATATACCACCGAATGCAATTTTTCAAAGAAAGACATTTAAAAATATATAGACCTGTATCACAGTGATTTCATACTTACGTAATCATCAGCAGGCCTGAATATACCATCATAAATAAACAACGACCCCGCTTCGCTTAAGCCGATCAGCTAACTGATCAACATCAACGAAGCACATGGTTGAATTTATATATACTATATCCGGATGAATGGCAAACTTTTACGAATTGCATTTCGGGAGAGGAAAAGTTTTTTTCGGAATAAAATTTAGCAATTAAGGACAACTACTTAATAAGGAAAACTTAACAAGAAATTGTCAGGTAGATAGCGTAAAAACCTCATAAGAGAAAAAAATTTCGAAAATAATTATTTCTTATTGAACATATTAATTTATATATAGAGGGCATTATACATACATGCCAGGAGCATTTCTACATACACGCCATACGCTAAGAGGGACAATCAGTCATTTCTACCAAAAATATTACTAATCCCACCGAATGCAATTTTTCAAAGAAAGACATTTAAAAATATAGACCTGTATCACAGTGATTTCATACTTACGTAATCATCAGCAGGCCTGAATATACCATAATAACAACGACCCCCGCTTCGCTTAAGCCGATCAGCTAACTGATCAACATCAACGAAGCACATGGTTGAATTTATATATACTAATCCGGATGAATGGCAAACTTTTACGAATGGCATTTCGGGAGAGGAAAATTTTTTCGGAATAAAATTTAGCAATTAAGGACAACTACTTAATAAGGAAAACTTAACAAGAAATTGTCAGGTAGATAGCGTAAAAACCTCATAAGAGAAAAATTTCGAAAATAATATTTCTTATTGAACATATTAATTATATATAGAGGGCATATACATACATGCCAGGAGGCATTCTACATACACGCCATACGCTAAGAGGGACAATCAGTCATTTCTACCAAAAATATTACTAATCCCACCGAATGCAATTTTTCAAAGAAGACATTTAAAAATATATAGACCTGTATCACAGTGATTTCATACTTACGTAATCATCAGCAGGCCTGAATATACCATAAATAAACAACGACCCCCGCTTCGCTTAAGCCGATCAGCTAACTGATCACATCAACGAAGCACATGGTTGAATTTATATATACTATATCCGGATGAATGGCAAACTTTTACGAATTGCATTTCGGGAGAGGAAAAGTTTTTTCGGAATAAAAATTTAGCTATATATATATATATATATATATATATACTTATATGTATATACATACATGCATACATTTTTACATATGTACTATATGCATAAATTCATATACACACACATATAATGAAAAACATATACACTAATTTTCATACATGAGTGTATGCTTGTGAGCATTTGCTTGTGAGTGAGTGTGTGTGTGTGTGTGTGTGTGTGTGTGTGTGTGCATTTGCATACGGATACTATTTCATGGAGATACAATTTTGTATAGCTGCAAACTCATGTACATGCAAGCAAACACACATGCATATGTACGGATGTATGTATGTATGTATGTATATATGCGTGTGAGTGAATATATATGGTGTTACATGTGTGCTCACGTATATATCCATAAAATATACATATTCTATGAATGTATGTACAAAGACAGATATATGTCCACCTCTCTCTGTCTCTCTAAATGTGAGCGTATATATATATATACGCTCACATATATATATATATATGTGTGTGTGTATATATATATACGTATTATATATATATATGTTGTATATCTCTTATATATATATATATATGTGTGTGTGTGTGTGTATATGTATATATATGGTATATATACTATAATATATATAATATATATATATATATATTATATATATATATATAATATATATATAATATTATATATATATATATTCCTCCTGTGTATCATATTCTTAGTCATTTAATTACTCATGCGAATATATCTGCATCGCTGGATGTAAGTGCAAACCCACATTGGGATACGCGTGTGTGTGCATTAGTGTATGTATAATTCGCCGCTCATAGAAACGGCGTGGACATTTCTAAAAGTGTTAACTTTCGTTATGTCAAAAGGGAACTCTTGGCGGATTCGTGATAGGTTGAAGTTTGAACTAGAACTGAAGAAATAACAACAAAATGCTTCAGAAAAAGATATCGATATTTAAAATTTTGTTGTTGTTGATTTTTTTCTTACAGTTTTTTTTTTATATTTTATATAAATAAATGCGAGGACATAAATATTAGAGGAAAGAACACTGTGGAAGCGAAATAGATCAAATGGAAATATGTACCTCACTGAGCTGGAAAGAGCACCAGTGCATTACTTTGCAATGTAGTTGAATTCTTGCTAGGTGAAATTATTCACACATATTTCATGTTCCCCACATTTTAAATATTTTATAAGCATACAGTTATTTACTCAAATATATACATATACACTACACCTATACTCAGAAGTATCTCTACCGTTGTCTATAGTCATACGTCTTCCCTATATCTATATGTACGTATGCGTGCCAGTGTAGGCGGTGTACGTGTGTCTGTGTGTCATAATAGTACATACATATATCATTGTATTATACACTATACATTTATACATTTACATTTATTTACATATTCATATAACATATATATATGCTGTTTACCTAACACGTGCGTTTTTATAAATATATATATATATATATATATATATAATATATATACACCTATATATATATATATATATATATATATATATATATATATATATATATATATATATACTTATATATATGTACATATATATATACATATGTGTGGTATGTATGGATGTATGTATACATATATACACATAAATATGGCGTATGTCTTTTGTAAGCATCACATAAAATATTAATAGTCCTGTTGTTATGTTCCAATAAACAGCAGTACGCTGCACTGAATAAATTTGCAAAATACCCCCATATATTTTATTGTTAGGTCTCTGGAAAAGAACGAAATGATTATTGAGACTCACGTCAATTAACCATTTTGGTGACAGATATATTTGCACGAGTATTTCAGAACATTTGATGAATTCTTCATAGTTGGACAATTGGGAGACGCTAAGTGTTAGAAAAACAAAAGCATGTATGTTGTTACTTTAATCTGAAAGCATATATATGGATTTAAATAAATATTTATGGAATTGGGTTATGTTCATTAGAATTTATCCATGGGTTCTTGTTGCCATAAATTATTTATTCATACATTTGCAGAAATGTGAGCGAATGTATTCAAATCTGTCTTAGTATTACAGTTTTATATATGTGTGTATAAATATTTTATTTTCAGTCAGATAGTGGACACGGCGAAGCTGAGATACTACCTCGACACTTTCAGTTTTCAGTCGAACAAATCGGCTCCACTGATTATTTAAAAGTCTAATTATTTAGACTTTGGTATTTATTTTATCGATAACACTTTTCAAATCGCTAAGTTACGAGATGTAATCTTACATCATTGCTTGTCAAGCCGTGGTGGAGGATAAACACAAGAATAAACACACATACATCTAAATATATCCATAGATATATATGTGAAAAGGATGTGATATAACACTATTCCACATGTACAAAAACAGCTACACCAATAATTCAACATACCTCCATCATCAGCATTTGTTGTCGAGGTATATTAATTTAAATTGCTCTGAAATCCTGTTTGCACGTTATAAAGAAATGTTAATGTCTACGTTTAAAAGTCATAAATTTATCCACTCTATACCGAGGTAACTGATTATCTGGGAAAAAAAGACCATATGTTGTGTCGTACTTTTTCCACAGGTATTTCATCAACAATAGAAACATGGAAGACTTAGGTTCAAATTTCATTTAAATGCGAATAAAACTAATTACAGTAAACTCCTTACTATTCCACACCAAAGTGACTGGATGATTGCGGGTAACTTAAATGTCTGGACATCTATTCATCGCACATAATTTGACCATAGCACATCTCAAAAGTCATTAAATGCCTGTATAGGCATCAATACTATAATTTATATTCTAAGTACAGAAGAAACAAGAGAAATGGGAAGAGATAAATGTATATTTGAAGGAAAGTAAAAGTTTTAGCGATCTAATAAAAACATAGCCATTGTATATGTAGGAAAATATATCATAATACTGACTTTAAGAAGCAACGATTCTTTTTCGTTAAAGTTTTTCTTTTCTTTCAGTTAAAACTAATGAACATATATTTGCACAAATTCCATTGACTTAACAAATAAATCATTTTCTTTACGGATTTGTTTTTCAAAATAATGGTTGTTTGAGAGAGCTGGTTATTTGATTTCCGGACGAAGCGGTGTTTACTGCAATTCTGCAATTTCAGTTGTGTCGCTTTGCATTTTCTACCACGACCCTTATTGGATACCAGAGAGCGTGTAACTTTTAATACACACACACCCCTAGTGACTTCGAGACTTCAACATGAAGCGTCCTATTATATACTCGTTATATTCTAGTTAAACAAATCACGAAACCAGATGACGAAAGACATATAGAGAAAGACGACGGTGAAATGATGACAGATCGAGATACAGTCAATAGAAGATAACAACGGTCTAGATTTATTGCATCAAAGAACATTATAAGATTTATCAATGTTTGCCAAAATTTCTCGATGTTTGCCAAACTTTGTCTGTGTTTGCGAAATGTGTCAATGTTTGTTTATTTTACGCGAAGTTGTCGATATTTGCGGAATTTGTCGATGGCTGTCGAAGTTTGTCGATGTTTGTCGACGTTTGTCGACGTTTGTCGACGTTTGTTTTGTGAAGCAAAATATAATATAAGCAAATTAATTTTCATTTGCAATCGAAAATCATTGGCTAACAAAGTTTCATTTATTTTCATAGGTAAATGGATGCTTTGAATATAGTTTCCCTGACCAGACCCAATGAACTTATTAAATTATGTTTACGATTCGATATAAAATAATCATAACCCGTAGTATTATACTTCCCACCACATCTTTCCCTCGCCATTTCTCTCGTTATATATATATATATAATTACTACACATTGACCCGGAGTTTCTACCTTTGAATAGGTCGCTTCATCCGTGTTACTTGCGTGAATTTTGCTACCTTGATAACTGTTTATTGAATTTTCCATGTTATCGATTAACGAAGCATAATTCATTCATCCATTTATATATTGTATATATATATATATATATATATATATATATATACATATATATATATATATGAAAGTATATATTTGCGTGCGGTGTATGTTGTGCGTACTCTCACACTCCCTCAATTGTATACACATACATACACACTCACACACGTACACACATACAAATATCCATCCCCAGCCACAGCTGGTTCTCTATCCTAGCATTCTTATGATCTCTTAACTAAAATGAGCACAACACCCCCCTTATATATAAGGATAAATGATCATACACTCACGTACATCCCACACTATATATATATATATATATATATATATATATATATATATATATATATATATAAGAAAGGCGGCGAGCTGGCAGAAACTTTAGCACACCGGGCAAAATGATTAGCGGTATTTCGTCTGTCGTTACGTTCCGAGTTCAAATTCCGCCGAGGTCGACTTTGCCTTTCATCCTTTCGGGGTCGATAAATTAAGTACCAGTTACGCACTGGGGTCGATGTAATCGACTTAATCCCTTTGTCTGTCCTTGTTTGTCCCCTCTGTGTTTAGCCCCTTGTGGGCAGCAAAGAAATATATATATATATATATATATAAGAGATAATAGTGTCATTGAGATCCAAAGGTGTCAGTTAATGCTGAATAAGTGCTATAGACAGAACATAGTTAAGTTCCAGATTCGGCAATATTGGGAATAAAGGGTTCAACTTTGGTTCTATGTCAGCGTGTGTATATTATAAGGATTTTTTGTGTAATGAGATAAAAAAACCAAGGCTGTATAGATATTAAATGTTCTAATATCTATACATCCTTGGTTTTTTATCTCACTACGCCAAAAATTCTTATACATCTACCTATATATATATATATATATATATATATATATATACATATATATATATATATATATATATATATATAGAGAGAGAGAGAGAGAGAGAGAGAGATAAGAACTATATATATATATATATATATATATCTTTATCTTTATCAATATACATACATATGTCTTTTTCTTGTTTCAGACATTGGACTTCAAGCGTCCTGGATGGATTTCAGTCGAACATATGTATTCAGTACTCATTTTGTATGACTAGGACTTCTGTTAGTTCCTGTTGCCGAACTGCTAGGTAACAGGGCCGTAAAGGAACTTGCATATGACGACACACAAATACACGCATACATCCACACACATACATACAAACAAACACACGCATATAGACACATATATATACATATTTACATGTACATCACAGGCTCCCAAACAGTTCTCGTCAACCAAATACTTCGGGAGGCATTGGTACGTTCGGGGCCATAATTGCAGACTCTTGCCAAAATGCGCGAAATGAGATTGCCTTCCAAAGTCCATAATTGCAAACTACCATGTGTTCACCGATTTTTTAATTCAAGTTTTCGTACTGCTTATAGAAGTGTAGCTTTTCAATCACACGATGACTTAAATAGGGCCTCAAGTCAATAAAACATTTGGTTAATGAGTGCACATTGTTCGGTTCGATTTACATGATTTGAGTGATAAAATAGTGACATGAGGTAAATATATATAAATTACCAATTCATTTGTAAAGACAGTCTAAAGTAATCAGCAAGATGGTGGCCCTTTGTAGTTTACAGCCGTCAAATGTAATGTTACTAATAGCAGAACGTTTTCTCCATTGGCGTGATATCCGGTGCAGTGTTGCTAGTCTTCGGTGCACAATGCATGCCATGCGTTGTACAATTGCCACCGGGCGCACGGGCGAGTGGTCAATTAAGCCGACTTGTGTTCAAAGAAACCAATATAATTTTGGACAAGTTTCTACAGACTAGTGGAACCAAAGCTTACGATTGAAATTCACAGACTGATACAACTTGGGAATGCCACTGGATTACCTATAATGGAGTTCAAAGGATCGTCCTTGTTATAGTGTGAAGTTGATTCCGGTGTAACTTTAGCCGAATTTTACTCGTGTAGGAGATATATCGAGCAACGAATCCATTCATTAGTGTCAAAAAGTGACCGGAAAGATACATCGTTGAAAACGACGAAACATCTTTCACGATACTTTTATTGAAAAAGTAGTTTTGTTTGGGAAATACGTATATTTACATAGCTCTATGCATCCATTAAATGATGAATATTGGTATACAGCGGCGAGTTGGCAGAAGCGCTAGTGCACCGGTCGAAATCCTTAGCGGTATTTTATGTCCTGAGTTCAAATTCCACTGAAGTCGACTTTGCCATTCATCCTTTCGGGTCCGATAAATTAAATATCAGTTGCGTACTGGGATGGCTCTAATCGACAGGGACCCCTCCCTAAACAATTCGGGCCTTGTGCCAAAAGTAGAAAAGAACATTGGTATGAGTGTATGCGTATATGTATATATATATATATATATATATATATATATATATATATATATATATATATATATATACATATATATATATGCATATTTGTACTTAAATACGTATATATTTATATATGTAGAGATATACGTATACACATGGCAGTCTACGATGCATAAATGTGTATATTTGTGTGTCGAGGTGCATGAGTATGTGTGCAGAGAATCTGTGGATGTTTGCTATTTAAAACACGATTATGCTCCAGTTTTAAAAGTGCTTATAGTTTTATTTTTTCTTTCATATCCCCTTATTAGTCCTTTATCTTCTGTTTTGAACAATAAATTTCCCATATTCATGGACGGTTCAAGTTTTTAACAGTTTTATCTTTCTTGGAGAAATGATTTAATGGCGGTTGTTTTATGTTTATTTTGCGTGTTTTGTTTTGTTTTTTTTTTGTTGTTTTTCTTTTTCTTTATGTGCCTTGAGAATTATGCGAGCACTTTTCTATTTGTTACTCATTTGCTATTACCAGACTTTATGAATTTTCTGGCCGTTGACGCCATATTTCTTTCAGCTGTCAGGAAACAGCTTAGCCATTGTGTCTGCGTTTTAGTTTGTGACTAGGATGCGCTATTTGTGTGCTGTGTTTTGCTTTATATTTTATTCTTAATACGATTTCTATGAGTAATCTACGAAGGCTGTGCAATAATATCTTTTGTGTTTTTTTTTATTTGTTAGTTTGCTTCTAATTACGTTTTATTTTACTGTTGTATGGCGATAAAGTATTCTGCATTTTCTCTCGTTGGAATCCATAGTGAAATGATTATAATATGTGACACATTCCAGTCTACGGAATGAGTTATATCTTCATTGCTTTTATATTCGTGGCATGCTCGATGTATGTCTAATTTATCGAATTTACATCCGCTGTATGTGTTTGAAGAATTTGTTATGAGATCAACGCATGTTCAATATATGCCTAATGAATTCTGTGTCAAAACTCTATCCAATTCACGGTGACATATGGCAAGATTACAATAATGAGTCCATGGTTTGTAAAATGTGTATCTGTTGTTTTTATGTGTTCAATGTACAGTCATTGAGTTCTGCGTCCAATATAGTAGCAGTGTAACACACACACACACGTAGACGAATACAAAATTGTAATTACATCGAGCTTCCTCACATTTTCCCTCGGCAAATTTACTCAAAAAGTACTGCTGGTTTGGAGCTTTACTAGAAATCACTTGTCGAAAGAGCCGTACCGGAAGACCGATCCTGGAACCATGGGTTTGCGAAGTGAACTTTTTTAAACAAGCAGCTATGTCTGTTACTCCGATGAATATATTTCAATATATGTTCAATATATGGCTCTGACTGGTAGGGTCGTTAGCAGGCCGGGTAGAATACTTAGCGCATTTTGTCTGGTTTTGCGTTCCGAGTTGAAATTCTGCCGAGATCGATTTTGCCTTTCATCCTTTCGTGGTCGATAAATAAAGTACCACGTAAGCATTGCTATCGATGTAATCGGTTTAAATTCTCATCCGAATTTGCTGGTTCGTTGCCATAGTTTGAAAACAATGTCTGTTCAATATATATTTCTTTACTACCCAAAAGGGGCTAAATACAGAGGAGACAAACGAGGACAGACAATATAATATATATCTAATATACGTCAAATGTTTAATCCATTGCGTGTATAATACATGATCCCTGTAAGCCCACGTTTGCAAAATGTACAGTAAATATAAACCTGACACATCCAGCATACCTGAGTGTCCAATATATATCCATTATATTATATATCAATGCTTCACACATCTTATATATCCCCAATATATCTCCAAACTATCTGATAGAGCTTTCTATATACATCAGTTTCATATATCCTACATAGATATAATACGTCTCAAATATCTGATTTAGCCTTATTAGCCTCCATGTTTACAAGAGAATTTGTAAATAACATTTTTCTTACAATTTTCTTACAAACTTAACGTTAGTTGTTTACGATATTTTAAAGTCTTATATTTCTTTCTGTATCTGTTTTTGTTTATTTTCATTTATTATTAATTTCAGGTTTTTCATTATTATTATTATTATTATTATTATTATTATTATTATTATTATTATTATTATTATCATCATCATTATTGTTATTGTTGTTGTTATTTTTGTAATATATTTCCAGTGAAGAATTATGACCAGTTTTATAGCTTGTCTTGCACTATGTTATAATTTAGCATGTGTCAACGGAATTCTGGAAGGATTTAGTTTTATATAGTTTAACTATTTTGTTTCTTTACTTTTAACATTACTGGTTTTTCATATGTAATAATGATCGATATATTTCTATATTTCCGTACAACACTTCAGTATTGTAATATGTTATTCGCTTGTGGCAGTTTTATGGTGTTAATAGGGATATTATTGATTTTTTTGACGAAGCTTAAAACGTCTTTTTCAATATAAAACTTTAGTCGCTTTTACCGTTTTTGTTAACTCCTGGAATGTCTGAGTTAACAGTGCAAAGATCGATAGTATTCTTTTAGTGACCTTCTTTTTTTTTAGCGGTATCTATGTCTGTATTGCTGATTGACGTATCCTCTTCAATTTTACAACGTTAGGGGATATAATTAGGGGGTATACGCTTCCTGTTTCTAGCCGGTGCACCCATGGCACCGAAATGTCTTTGGTATTTTATTACGTTTGGTGACTTGCTTGTTACTGTGATATATAACATTACATTATATATTTACATATGTTATACGTGTAGACAAGATTGTAATTCCATAGCTATATATTTCGACTATATTCATTACTTTTATATATTATTTTATCACCCTCAACACATGTATACAAACACAGGCACGTGCATACGCACTCGCATATATATATATATATTATATATATATATATATATATATATATATATATATATACACACGAAGAGATACACTCTTACAAGCATACATATGCATGTATGTATATATATATATATATATATATATATATACATTTATATACTTACGTATAGAGATACATAAAATGCATACGTGTGTGTGTGTGTTTGTATGTGTGTGTGTTAATTCAAAGTAAACAGGTAATTAGAATATTACTAAAATCAATTTGTAACAGAGAATCTAATCAATATCAGAATTTGAACCACGTCTCTTTGCTTTCAGGGTGGGAATATTACTAATGAACACCTACAGGTCTTACGAAACTCTTGAAATAAATAAATAGCTTTTTTTTCTACTCTGCCGTTTTTTTATGTATTTCAGCTTTATTTTTTTTTTTTTTTTATCTTAACGAAATAATTTGTCCCCAGAAATTGTAGAAAAGATTACCTCCCCGTTTCAGTATATAAACATAATATCGTATAATTCTTAATGTCAGCACCACGAAGAATCTATCCACCGAAGTATGATGTTAAGAACAAGAAATAATGTGAGGAATCCAATTATTAATGAATTAATGGTGAATAATCCTGAGGAAAACATAGAGTTCCAGTGAAACCGTTCAAATTGATGTTTATTTCAAAACAGGCGCTTATGGTTTCAAATAAACTACTTAAAGATAATCAATCACTGAAAATCATGTACTCTAAATCACTAGAGATAGCTGAGAAATAATTTTCTGTCTCATTCTAGTCTTGTGTAATTCGCTACGAAATTCTTTAATCACTACAAATGGTAGAGTTCAGGTTGTATGATGAATTATAATATCTGTAACAGAAAGAAACTGCATCTGGAAGTCTAGCATTCGCTGCAGAGTTATAAAATATTTTAATTCGAAAGACATGCTGAATATCCACAAAGTTTAGGTGAAAACGGTAAATGAAAAGGGTTTTTTTCCATGCTTTAGAAAGTGCTACACTCAATATCCCTCCGTCCATCACAAAGTAGCCAGTGCGTCCAGTGTGTCCTTCAAGTACAGACTCAACGACATGCTTCAAACTCTGGACGAGATAGAATCTCTTCTCCGTATTTTTTAGGTACCTTCTCAGTGGTACCTACCTAAATGTCATTACCTTGCCACAAAGCCGACTCATGAAACTAATAAGAGCTACAAAAGTGAGAGTTTCTGTCGGTTCTAACTCGATTTGGTTGAAATTCCAGCCAACATATCATTATATCATTCCCGCCATCATAGAAAGCGTCACATTTTATAATTTGCCCGGCTTAACCGCACCCAAGGAAAGGTAGTGTTGTCGCATCTGGAATGTCTCTGATCATATGTTAATTTCATCGAGGTTGATGTTCGGTTAAAATGTAACAAGACATACTTATCTTTTTCTTCTTATCACATAGTCCTCACCCTAATCACCATCCTCTGATTTTCCTAAAAAGAATAATATAACTATGGGATTCCGTCCTTTCCAAGGTAACTATTGACTTATATTTATCCTCAGATAACATCAACCACATAACGCTCACTATTTTTGGATGGTCAGCAACGATTGTGCCACTCTTTCCTTCCCCATGCTATAATGTGTGCGCATGTTCATACATGTAGTCATGTATTAATCAATGCATTTTTGTTATTTCATTTTGGCTAAATAGTATATTGAACCAGGTGGTATTCCTTTGTTTTGTTAGTTGTCTATTTGTGAGATCTTGGATACGTATCATAATTTATTAAGCATCATATCGCTCTTCGAAGATATTCACAAAATGAATATTTGCCTATCAGAGTTTGGATATTTGTCTCAAGAACGAATATCACGATACACTCAAAACATTAATGAGAGAGAAAAAATAAAAACACAGAAAATTTTTTTCAGGAATCGAGCTAAAATCTCTTAATTCAAACTAAAAAAGAAATATTCTTACTGATACACAGAGAAATAGAAATACATTAAGAACTCCAAATACGTAAATACGACATGGCCATCTATCATAAAACTACTCTAAACTATGCGCCAGAAATCACTCCACCATGCAAACAATATACAGTATGGATGATTAATGATTTATACAAATTATTCTTGTACAATTTGATAATCATCCTCATATAAGCAAGAAAATCTAATGAGAAGTACAGATGGTTAAGTGAACCGTAAATATAAGCCTCTCTATTTTGACAGAGTGTATGCTCCAATGAATAAAATAAAAGTATAATCGATAAAGACGAAATTTTTTCATGAATACAAACAACTTGTATAAAAAAAAACAATTTATAAGAAACTTATTGATAGATGGGTATCTCAACACGCCCTTAACTAACAAAACTTATGAAGGACAATATTAAAAACTAATCATACAATGGTAAACTTTCATAAAAAGCAAACAAAAGAACCAATCAAACGAGATAATGTATATTCTGGCCTGACTGTCAAAATGGCGAGGAATTCGAGTCCTGAAATTGGGGTTAGGCTTACACTATGTATGTGAATGTGTGTGCGTATGTGTTGCATGTAAGTGCTTGTAAACGTCTGTGAATATATAGATTATAAATGCTTCCACTCTATACCAAATTCCTCTCAAATATTCTTCAACTTGTCATTCAACTCGGGACAATAAAATGTAGGATCACGTCTCGACCAATCGGACTACTTACACTGAGTAATATTCATATTTCTACAACCCTGTGTAAAAAAAGCAACTTGTTCCTACAAACTAAATTTAACATTTATCTTTTCTCATGTCTAACACTGTAATAGAAAAATACACGAGGGGCGCTCCATAGAAGTCTCTTTAACTACAAGTAACAGCAGCTAAGTCTTCATCATCAGACACCATACTGCCTAAAAAAAAGGAAGAGACACAGAGGGAAATGTGGATCTGTTTGAAAAGCGACAGATCTCAACAAGTGAAGTTAAACAACATTCACTTCTGAGACACTTAAGAGTATACATATAAACAGTTTTGCTCAAGCAAGCACAGGAATAGATAGATAGATAGACAGATAGATAGATATAGATAGATAGATAGATAGATAGATAGATAGATAGATAGATGATAGATAGATAGATAGATAGATAGATAGATAGATAGATAGATAGATAGATAGATAGATAGACAGACAGATAGTGAGAGAGAGGGAGAATGAGAGAGAGGTGAGAAATTATATCCATATTCTGATATGCACATTATTACATGTCTAATTCACAATGAACCTATTAACCCAGAAGTAATTTCTTATTACACCAACAGGAAATTAGTAATTAATCAAATCAATAATATGGAAGAGTTTTACATACACTCAGACCACGCCGACATTATTTGAATACAACATCTCTAATTCTTGTGACAATTATATTTAACACTCTTTCACTACGGTTGCATCAGGTGAATGCTCTATAATCACCTGTTCTTGAAATATTCTTCGTTAATTTGTATAATTATATTTCAAGTAATTTAATTTCATTTGTAAATTACGAGCAAGTATTGCCCATTAATTATGTTTTGGTTTCTTCTAATATATTTGTCTCTTTTGTTCTCTTAGTTTTTGCTTTCGCTTTAGTTCATCTTTCGTAAAAACTAAGTCAATACGTGTCTCTCTCTCTAGAGAAATACATTGAACAAAGATTACTATATTGAATATCTCATTGTCAGTCGTAACACCACCAACACGAACATTTCTATGGAAAATGCTCGAACATTTCAAAGGCAAAAACTGAAGTGAATGGGTAGATTCCTTGACATTATAACTGCTCCTATAAAATAACAGCAGAATCACTTTCAAATCAGACCTATCACTGTGTAAAGCAGGTTGAAGATAGTGGGTTATGTATTTCAGAAATATAATATGGTAAAGGTTGGAGCGTATGTTATAAGTTTTGGGATCCGAGATGACCTGAGATCAGAAATGTCCTGCAACCCCACAAACCGTTACAAGTTATGATTAGCAATTATAAGAGGCATGCCTCAAACAATTCTTTCTACTATAGGCATAAATCTTAGACATTTTCGAGAGTGAGGGAAGGCAACCTGTATCTCCTTCATCGACCCCGAAAAGAGGAAATGATAAGACTACTTGGCGAAATTTGAACCCAGAACATAAAGAGCTGGAAGTAATGATGTTCATCATGATGCCTAGCACGCTAACGATTCAGCCAGGTTACTGCCTTGCACCTCACGAATAATAAAGCTGTTACTTTCTTCTTAGATTTAACTTCAAAGTTGTATTTGTCATTTCGTTCACGATACAGAGTTGTTCACGCAAACAGGCTAATGATAGCATATTTTATAAACATCGCTGCTGCTAGATATCAGCTATATAAGCAATCGATTCGGCAATGCATTTCCGGTACCGCAACGCAGAAATTTTACAGTATCGTATCTGATAATATGAGTAATTTTCTTGGCTGTCATTCCATGTAGACAGTAAACAACACGCCTGCATGTCGAGTTTAAAATAGTTTACGTGATCACTCGTTGTGTGATTAATGATTGCTATAATTATCGCGTGTATGTCGGAAAACATTAACGTCAGCCACTTAATTTAATGTAAGCGATATTAAACCAAATGCATTTCAACAGAAAACAATACACTATGATATTCGAAAGATAAGATTGAGCCCAGTAATTTAAATGGAAGCATGCATTTTAGAAAACCTTTCTCTTGGTACACAATTTGCTAACACATTGTCGGTGAATTTAATTACGTGCAAACCGTGTTGAGATGATATTTTAATAATACTGACGCTTTACAGGTGTCTGTGAAGCTGGTATCACGATTACAGCTGATAGAATACATGTTTAGGCATACGTATACAGACATACACACATACACGCATACACAAACTGATATGACACGAACAGACATGCATATGAATATGTGTATATATATACATATATCTAGTATTCGAGACTTAATTCGTAGGTCAGTTTAATACCCATATTGTTGATGTAGGGGCATGTGTTACATCGTCGGTGAGAACATTTAAAGGCCCCTGGTTGTGCGGAGCTGTGAAACTTCTAAATGTGACTACAGGAGATAAAATTCTGTCGAGGTAGGAAGATAAATGGTCTCCTCTGTCTTTTAAAAAAGATAGGAGTCTTAGAAATCTCCTTGTTAAAAGCTTCACACCTCCCAGCTCTGCACAACCAGGAACATTTAAATGTTCTCACCGACAATATAACACATGCCCTTACATCAACAATATTACCACCATCACGGGTCCCAAGAAGCAATATCACATAGCACACCATTTCTCTTGCACTACGGTGAATCTCATATATTGCATTATGTGCAAATTCTGCGGTGCTCTTCGCATTGGAGAAACAGGGCGACGCCTTGGGGATCACTCTCACGAACACATGCAAGGCATAATGCTACGTGTGCCAGGTCAACCTGTCGCCACCCACTTCAACACTATGAATCATTCCATTGCAGATTTATCAGTGTGGCATGGCCTCGCACAACGGACCCTACTTCTCTAGGAAACAAAAGGAGCCAAGTCTCATACTTGATCTTAGCATTCTGTCCCTGACACCTACGAATGAACGTTTTTCCATTCATTCTTTCACCACCTCTTAATTCTTTTTTACCCTTTTCTATTCTCCTTCCACCCTCTCTCTGCAACATTCCCGTATTTACCAACCTCTACTCTCACCATCACCCTTTTCATTCTTCTTTCCGTACGTCCTCTCCTGTAAATTTGTTGCACGTAAGCAATCCGCGTTATTCTGCGTCCATTATTAGCTGCAGACAGTATTTCAAGCTGAGAGGATGTAAATTCTCTTTGATTTTTTTCTACTTTTCTTTTCTTTTCCTCTGCCCCCTGACGAAGGATTGAATCCGTAACATTGGATATTCCACTTCTAATATACTGAAACACTCGATGGTTTGACTAAATCCTTGTATCAGTACATATATTTTCACCATATAAATTTATGGCACATTTAGCGAAATGCTATTGCGTATATTAAAAATATACATCCCTCTATCCATCCATCCATCCATCCATACATACATACATACATACATACATACATACATACATACATACAGATATATATATGTGTGTGTGTGTATTTTTGTGTGTGAGTGTATGTGGCTGTATATATATATATATATATATATATATATATATATATATATATATATACCAGGTAAAATATTTACTAATTAGATTTTTATATAACATTATAGTAAGCTATCGAATTTTGTCCAATTCTATTATTGCCTTCTTCGTTTGAAAGCTGCGCATTCGTATTTAAGTTGAAACAATAGGTTCTCATAGAATAATTTGCATTAAACACTATCTTTCTCTGAGTTTCATGTGTCTGTGTGTCACTTGCCACTCACCCTGTCCCTCCCTCTGTATATGTTTATATGCACACATACACACACTCAATCATGTATATATATATACGCTTTGATATCCATATATATATATATTATATATATATATATATATATATTACACACACACACTTATATATATACCTTATATACATATATATACATATATATATATATATATATATATATATACATACATATATATATATATATATATATATATATATATATATACATGTATACACTGTAATTACCTGCCTACATACTTACATACATACATAGGTGCGTACATAAATACATCATACATACATACATGCATACATACACACACATGTACGTACGTACGTACATACATATTCTCTTTCAGTATATTTAACAACTCGGTTCTCGCAGAGTTCGTTTATTTCCCTACTATGTTGTGCTTTGAAAAGTTTTCCTCTGATATTCATTTTCAATAAAACGAATATTGCTTCCTTTATAATCCGTGAGTAATGATAGTAGCAGTGACGTATTGACAAGTTGCGTGGGTTTCATCTGAAAATTTTGAATACTTTTATGTTAATATCGTTGTTTAAATACATCTAACATATTGTTTACAGTCGATTTCCTGTCGATTCACCAATACACCATAAACATCTTATAATGATTTCACTATTGTAAAGAAGAATAAAATCTGAAATTCTGCATTTCAAAATGTGAACATGAATATAATCTGTGAATGGTTCACTAAACATATTTTTCCGAAATTTCTATAGTCAGGTTTAGAATGGTTTCGACAATAAACTCTCTAATGGCTTACCAATATTGCGACATTTCTTGATTTGAGGGGAAGTGCAAATGTCATGTGATCTAAGCATACTTAATTCCTAAGGCGATGATAATTTAGTGAATAGGTGTTTCGATTCTTGTTACACCACATGTATGTATACATATATACATACATATATATACATATTATACAAATATATATATTTATATACATATATATACACATATATATGTATGTATATATATATATATATGCAAGTATATGTATGCATATACAAAAGTATATATATATATATATATATATACATATACTGTGAGTGTGTGTGTACTTATATAGGATGATATATATATATGTATGCCTTTACTTAGGTATGTATAATGATAAGTGATGATAAAACTTCACATAAAAATATACAATCATTGCATTTGTAAGACATTCTACCGTAGGTTACATGCGGCAAAAGACTTAGCTAGTTGAAGTGATTGTATATAGAGCAAATGAAATTTCTTAAAGGAATTCATATTGTGTAGGAAATATGAACTGGCATTGGCATTCGTTGCTGTATACACAAAGAACTTTTGGTAAGATGAATGCATTTGTCAAGAGACATTAGATGTTGTTTACATGCCGAAATGTAGATTATGGTGGCTAATATCAAGAACATGTAGAAGCTACATGAATACTGGAAATGCGAAATTGCAAATTGACAATCATAACATAAAGGAAAGTATACATATGTTTCTAAAGGTTCGTATGTGTATGTCTGTGTCAACGTATACACACTCACGCATGCGCATATTGAGTGAGTGAGAGAACATGCAGGAATGCACACAAATCCATAATGAAGCATGCATTTATGCTTATTGACATAAACGTATTTATTTTATGTATTCACTGAAGGTTATATAAGAATTTACGGTTTTCCTTTGGCAACTCACGCATTAGCACGGTATACATAGTTACACATATCACTCACATACAGGCATACTCACATACACACACACACACATACATTGGCAGGCAGACATACACTCGCATATCATGGATACATTGCCCGTTCATAGGATCTTTTACGTTTTATTTTTTAGTTGTTTCAGTTGTTAGACCACGGCCACCATCTTGAAGAGTCTTTAGTTGAACAAATCGTCCCTGGACCTTATTTTCTCGTTCTCTTCAACGAAAAGTATTAAATTAAATTAATTTTTTTTTTAAATGGTGGGATGAAAAGGCCTACTATCTCTAAGTAACAAAAAAATATATTTCCTCATTGAGAATAATTTGAACCCCTGTGATGCCGGTATTATCATTCCCTAAGATCGTTAACCACTACACACATTTTATTCTTTCCTTGTTTCTCTCCTTGTTTTTTTCTGTGTCCCTTTCTGTAGAAGAGCGTAGGCTCGAAACGTAAAATACTTTTTCTATTCCTGAGCATTTTACTAATACATCTGTTTGTTTTGTACACCACCTGCCTTCGTCTTTTGTTTTTTTCGTAACTATAAACGGCAAATTTTAGCTATTTCTGTGTAGATTGAAAAAGAATGAACAACCTTAATCAATTTTCGAACCTTATTGGGTTGATAGATAGATAGATAGATAGATAGATAGATAGATAGATAGATAGATAGATAGATAGATAGATAGATAGATAGATAGAAAAAAGATAGATAGAAAGAAAGAAAGAAAGAAAGAAAGATAGATAGATTGATAGAACGATGGATAGAAAGAACGATAGATAGGTAGATAGATAAACCGTCGAGGTTGACTTTGCCTTTCATTTACCAGCTTCGATAAAATAACTACCGGTTACTTACTGGGGTCAATGTAATCGAGTGTACCCCTCACCCAAATTTCAGGCTTTGTGCCTATAATGACAAGGAATATAATTATCATTATTCTCAGTAATAGTAGTAGTAGCAGTTGTATTAATAGAAAATGGTGCTAAGCCAGTGATATTCATTGGGAGATGATTTCAGCTTTCGGCCACAGCTTACATCCATGTTACAGTAAGTTTTCATTATAGAAGTGAGTGTAGCACTGCTTTACTTCTTTCGTACGCCATATAGAAGACCATGGTACATTCTCTGAAGTTTTATGATTAGGATATACATTTATATATGCATAATTTGTCTTCTCTTTATGATGTCCGATATCTCTGAATACCAGCATATTGTTGATAGTGCTTTTGCTACTAGAAAATAAGTTGCAGCCGTTGTTGATCAGTTTTCTTATTTGTTGTTGTTGTTTTTGTAGTGGATGCTATGGTGTCTGTTTCTTTGTCGGTGTTTTTATTTTCACTGACCATACATCAATCCCCTGCGTGGAGCATTGCTATCGTTGACGCTGATGCCGTTGTTCTTTGCCATTATGGTAAGCCTGGTCGAACAAAACTATAGTTACAGACACTAGATTTGAGACTCTTCTTAATTTTGCTTTTATATTGATATTTAGTATAACCTGTAAATTCTCATAGCTCAATGTTTAGACCGCCGAGCTTACGATCGTGAGGTTGTGAGTTGTATCAGTTGTTGCCGCTAATGCCCTACTTTCATTAGGTATTCTTCCTCATTCTTGCCTCTTCAGAATGAAACAGTTTACCTGAGCCTTCTCACTGACATCATTTTCCTCAGAAAATAATTTTAATAACATTTTTTTACGAAAATTTTCAAAAACATTTTGAGCTACTAACATGAGATAAAACAGGAAAATTATCAGCTCTGTGTGATTCTGCCCAGGTTTGAAAGCATAGTGAAATACCTGAACAAATAAGTATTTAAATGTGAAATAACACTAAATACACAGAGCTATGTAAATGGACACTGGAAACTTAAATGCTGGCGCTGGTATTGAGGCTATTACTGCTGCTGCTGCTACTACTACTACTACTACACTAATAATGATAATAACAATAATGATAATAATAATAACAACAACAACAGCATTAACAATAATAACAATAATAAAAGAAAATTGTTATGTATATATGCACAAAAAGTTATATTTATCTATTTGGGAAATCACTATCCAGAAGAAAGAAGGCGAAAAAATATAAACCACAAAATGCTGCCCAAAAATATAGTTTGCTTTCATTTACAAAAGATAAATAATATTGATTGATGGTCAGAACACAGTCTGCAAGTCAACTTCACCAAATATATAGAGATATTCACAAATACAAACGAGTTCTTTATTTCAAAAGAACAAGAAAGTCTTTCAGGACATTTTTAACTATTGATTAATTTGCGTGTTTAGATTCTACTGTGTGTATTTGCGAAAATCTTTAGATGTATATATCTTGATTAGCTATCAATATACAGGTATTTGCGTCATTCTACCTCTCTTTCTCTTCCTTTGTGTAAGTACGTGTGATTGGATGAGGGACTGGTAGCATGCATACACACATGTTACGTGTGTTTGAAGTGTGTATCTATATGCAGCGAATATATGTGTGCGTATATATAAATATATATATATGCATACATATATTTATATGATATATCTTTGCTGTGTCTTTGTAATAAGTTTTTACGTTTCGTAGCTCAACTTTTGCACAGACATAAGCGTGGGCGATTGACATTCTATAAATAATAGTCATGTTTCTCTCGATTCTCCTTCAACGTAAAAAGAAATCAAGGAATTGAGTCATTTAGTTATCGATGTTCTTGAAAAACGTCGCTCTACTCTCGGATCACTTACTTTTGATCATAGGTTGCAACCGATCAAATTTCATATGTCGTTAAGCATCTGCTATTCATTTTATCAACAACATAGTCTGGAAGAAACATTCCAGACAGGTTTTAATTAAATACTTAAAAGCGCAAGCGTGCTTGCGTGTTAAGAAATTTCCTTCCCGGACACGTGGTTCTGGGTTTAATCTGACTGCATGCTACGTTTGACAAGTCTTTTCAACTATATCCCAGACCTGACGAAAGCCTTATGTTTGTATTTGGTAGACGAAGACTGAAAGAAGCCCATCGTGTATATATATATATATATATATATATATATATATATATATATGTGTGTGTGTGTGTGTGTGTGTGTTTATGAAACTTACTGGTTCGGCAGAAGACATCGATAGAATAAATTCCGTACTTTCGAAAATAAATTACACAGTTGATTCGCTTGACCTGAAACACTTCCACACGGTGCTGCAACGTGGCCACGGTGAAATGGCTGAAACAAGTGAAAGATAAAAGATCTGTAGCATTTTAATACACAATCATTGTGTCCGAAACTACATTTTTGTCACCTCACGGAGGTGATTGAGATGATAAAATCACAAAGCAACAAACAGTACAGGCATGCCTGGGAAGTTAAGAACATATATACATACATACATATAATATATATTGTGTATGTTTGTGTGTTTGTCTGACTGTCTGTGACTGTCTGTATCTTTGTGCATGTATGTGTGTTTGGTGAAGGCCTATCGCTTAATGGTTAGGGGTATACGGCTCGTGTTCGTTAGGGCGTGATTTCGTTCCCAGGAAGCGCGTTGAGCCCTTCAGCAAGATACTTCCTTTCACATTGCTCCAATCCACTCAGCTAGCAAAAATAATTTGTACCTCTAATCCAAAAGGGCCAGACAAGTTGCATTCTGTGTCACGCTTTTACTGACTAAAACCTTCTAAGTGTTGCGCCGACATAACTGCTGGCCATTAACTAAAACAAATGAATAGACAAAAGATATACGTTGAAATATATGTCTATAAGTTTATTATATTTGATACAAAAGATTGTCTCTTTTTATCTCGCCCTTAACAATAACTCTTGTAATTATACTTACAATGAAATAGTAGTACATAAAAATATAACAATATCACTACACATACATACACACTTCATAGACATCATGAAAATAGTAATTTGATATCTAGTATAGTAACAAGAAAAGTAACGTTAAAATTACAAGTGGGAGGTATTTCATCCAAACGGGACTCAATAAAATCTGAAATCAAACAAATATTCTTCTCCTGAGATTGGAATATTAAAAGAAACTATCGAATATAAAGTAGACACATTATACGCTATTTTAATTCGATGTAATAAATGAAATAGATGATGTTAAAAGCTACTCATGTCTTCGACTGTCAACACTTGACAGACAGCAGAACTCTGGAAGACGTCTTCATTTCATGCATCTGCAAAATTACGTCCTGTGGATTATATCTCAATATAAATGGCTTTAATTTATTAATGTTCTTAGTGCTATTTTTTATGATGTTTCGTCGTCAATTACAGACCGTTTTAAAAATGTTAATGTTTTAATTATGATTTCTATTTAAATTGCAAAATGTTTTATGCAATCCATACATGTGGTTTTAATTTTAAAGTGAACAATTTTCTCTGTATTTAAATTTTGTTTCTCTGTTTTCCTTTAGTTTTCTTTCTTCATTACACATTCTGTTTCAATGTCAATTAGAGTTTTAATGTTAATGACTTTCTGGTATGGTATTTCAGTGTATTTCATTTAAATTTAGTTGGGTTTCATTTTTATATCTCTTTCGCTGCTGGCGAAAATAAATTGCAAAAATATGGATTACTGCTGACTAGGTACAGAGCTTGAAATATTTTATTCTTTAATTTTTTTCATCGTTTTGCATGTTCCTTAATCCTTAATTGATTGCTCGGTTTCTGATGAACACTTAATCATCTGACAGAGTGGTGAAGCCTGGCAGTTAACATAAATCTCAATGTCGTCGACATATGGTAAGCAGAAAATTGTCTTCGTGTGCATGAAATAAATTAGCTAGCTTTGCATTCTGAAAGTTTTTTTTTTACGTTAAAACACGTAAGTTGAAATTTATAATACATACGTACAAACACACACACACACACATACATACAAGTATAATATGCATATATATATATATTTGTGTGTGTGTGTATGTATGTATACGTATAAACATATCTCTCTCTCTCTGTATATATATATATATATATATATATATATACATACATACACATACATACATACACATATATACTCTTTTATTATTTTACTTATTTCAGTCATTTGACTGTGGCCATGCTGCAGCACCGTCTTTAGTCGAGCAAATCGACCCCAGGACTTATTCTTTGTAAGCCTAGTACTTATTCTATCAGTCTCGTTTGCCGAACCGCTAAGGTACGGGGACGTAAACACACCAGCATCGGTTGTGAAGCGATATTGGGGGATAAACAGACAGACAGACACACACACACACGCACACACACACACACCACAGTTTCCACAAGTTTCTGGTGTTTAACTTAATATTTCAATAACGATTACATTCTTGAAAATAATAAACATATTTGCCTCTCTGGTTGTATTGTATGGTCAATAATATTAGTTATAATAATGATTCGGTGCAACGGTATAAATTTGACGTTTCTGTATCATTGATATTGTTGATTTCATCGACTTTAATACAATTCAAGTAGTTAATCTGTCGAATAGGAAGATAAGCGAGATCCCTCAAAATGGTCACTTCTGTTAAAGAATTATATATGAATAGTACTGTAGCAGCATTCAGTTACCTCCCTTTGTATCCCAGTTACACTCATAGAATAGGGTAATTGCCTTATCCGTTCTCTAACACAGATGGAATTGTACTAGTGTGATTCTAAGAATCCATTTGATACATAAGAATAGTAGGAACCATATGTCGTATTTATTAATTTCGTTTTGCTGGTGACAGTTGATTGCTGTTTATGCACAGGTGGCTTCTGATCAGTGAAACCTATGATTTGTCATAGCTGTGACCATCTAGCGCTTTTTTTGAGCTTATGTGACATTACTTTAGCCAACATGGCATTGGGTAAAAATGTAGTGTAAAGTTTGTTTGTCATTGTATTCAAACTAAATACTGTGACGATCTTTCTTTCACATGTATTATATTAGCTGTTATGAAAGCAAGATGCATACTCTTACATCTCTTCTTTAAATTACTACGATTATTTTCTGAATTTTGTTTAGATGGCTTCTGGATAGATGTACCACTTCTCTTTGTTCTCTACACTGAGACGTTTGCCTGCATATCCTGAGTTGATTTTAGTATTTTGAAACTTTATACATAAAATAATTCTCCTCTAAAGTATTTTAAATCATCGACAGAAATTAATTTTTAGCTTTTTTGATGTTGATATCGTTTGACGCTGATGCCGTTGTTATTTGCCATTATAGTAAGCCTGGTCGAGCAAAACTATACTTACAAACAATAAATTTGAGACTCTTAATTTTGTTTTTATATTGATATTTAGTATGACCTGTGAAGGCGCATGGCTCAATGGTTAGAGCGTCGAGCTTACGATCGTGAGGTTGTGAGTTCGATTCCCGGACCGGACTACATGTTCTATTCTTGAGCAGGACACTTTCTTTCACGTTGCTCCCCTTAACTCAGCTGTAGAAATGAGTCGCGACATCACTGGTGCCGAGCTGTATCGACCTCTTTGCCTTTCCCTTGGATAACATCAGAGGTGTGAAGAGGAGAGGCTGGAATGCGGGGGCGACTGCTAGCCTTCTACAAACAACCTTGCCCGGACATGTGGCTCGGAGGGTAACTTTCTAAGTGCAATCCCATGGTCATTCATGACCGAAGGGGGTCTCCTCAGTATAACCTGCACTATGTTGTCGAATTTGATAATTGAGAAAGCTGTAACTGCTCTTTCTAGCATTTCCAATGATCATATAAAGGCTTCGTCTTTAATAAAATATAAAGTGATTGTTATACTGTTCAATATTATTATGTGTATCTACTTTATAACAGTATCATTTTTTTAGCAACTTCAGATGAACGTGTACGGGAGTGTTTGCTGTATAAGTACGTGTATATGTATTTCTGGCAATATATACCTTCAGTGATCTGTAAATGTAGATGTATTACCTTGAGACTTGTTCACATTTTCCACCAAATATTATCGTACAATATTAAATCCATTACATTATCTATTACAATGTTTCAAAATTTCATTCTTATCTCGAAAATTTCTAATCGAATTATGTGATCCATTCTCTGTTCATTCCTGCAACACTGGCATCGATTCCATTATTATTTATCTGGCGATCACATGACATTGGTCGTGTCCAAATAAAACCCAAGGTATTTTACAAATTTTTTTTTATGGTGTTCATAAGTCAAAGATGAGCTGGTTGCGTCTAAGAACTTTGCCAGATGTCTGAGATTGGTGGAATCAATGTATATGCTATTATAATCTTTTCGGGCAGCTTTTGCGTATTCATTCGATATTATTCGCTGCAAGGTTTCACCGAGAATAAGATGATCGGGCGGTTATTGATTAAGGAAACTGATTAAATACGCTATTCCGCGAGGAGCGACATGTAGGTAGTATATATATATATATATATATATATATAATATATATACACACATATACCTTACACACACACACACACACACACACACACACACATATATATATATATATATAAACACATATATGTTTATATATATATGTATATATATATATGTGTGTGTGTGTGCGCGTATGTGTCTGTATAAATGGGGGTACACATGGAAATCGTACGCATACACTTTTGCATACACGTGTATAATACTCACCCACACACTCGTATATATATGGGCTTGTATGGGTTTTCCATGTGCATATGTTTGTGCGTGCCTGTATTTGTTTACTTGTTTGTTTGTGTGTGTGTGTGTATTTGTATGTGTTAGAGTGTGTCTGCGTGTTAGAGTGTATATGTTTGTAAACATTGAGAAACAGAATTGGTTACACAATCCATAACAACACTTCTTAAGGTACTTGAATTCGATGGTAATATTTTACTTGGAATGATAACCTCAGGATATTTCGCTGGGAAAGAAAATCCATCAGCAAATTTTAACATGTCGACGGAGATGCGTATTAGACATTGCGATTCTGTTGGTTGGCAAAATGAGTTCGGATTACGAATGCCGATAGCAACAATACAAATTATATACAAATCTTAACACAACTACATTTTCGAGATACAGTAGAGACCCAGATCGTCGACAAAAAATGTAACAAAAGTAAAGCAAAATCAATAGATCTTAGCTAAAATCATTTATACAAACTGCAAATACATAAATAATACCTGAGTAAGAGATGGTTAAAAAATACAAAGTACATATGTATATGTGTTTATATATAAATATGCGCTTATATATACGCACGTTATATATATACAAGTAAATGTATGTATATAAATGTACATATGTATGTATACATATATGTATATATATATATATATGTAAATATATATATTGTATATATATATATATTATATATATATATATATATATATATATAATATATATATATATATATGTATATATATATATAATAATATGTGTGTATATATATATATATGTGTGTATATATATATATAATATATGAAAAGTTTACGCTCGGTGTTTTTTGGAAAAAAATCTCGATGTGCGATTTCGTTCTCTCTCGTTCTTATTTCCAGTACAAGTTTTCTTATTTCTCTTCTCTTTTCTTTTCTTCTTTCCTTAGTGTTATTCTATGCAGATTTAATAAAACGGATTACTTCCACCAAAAAGTAATACTACAGCTCGATTTTATCATCATCATCGTCATCATTATGATTATCATTATTGTTATTATGTTTGATATTATTATTATCATTTATATTTTTCATATCTTTTACGTATATATTTTTTTCATTTTTCTCTGTTTTTGCCGATCAATTTCCAAAGTAGCATTTTTATTCTTCTGTAAAATATTCTCTCTAAGATATTATTTCTTCTTTACGTGTATTTTACATGGGATTTCAAAATAATATGTGAGGCGATATCTTTTAGTTACTTAACTATATGTGAATGTGAGGTGTGTTTTTGCGAGTGTGTGTGAGAGGCGGTTTGTATACGTGTGTATGCGTGTGCTTCAGTTCGTGCTTTTATCCAACCAGTTGCTGCAACCCGGGCTATA
This sequence comes from Octopus sinensis, assembly GCF_006345805.1. Lineage (NCBI taxonomy): Eukaryota > Metazoa > Mollusca > Cephalopoda > Octopoda > Octopodidae > Octopus > Octopus sinensis. Next base: position 1,032,014 of record NC_043008.1, on the reverse strand, counting down.
CATTGGAACAGAAATAATTTTAAGTAGGCAATACGTTTTGTGTAGTGTCATGCAAAGAGCAATATACGTAGATATTCAGAGGCAAAGATCCTCATCTTCATCCATAAATGCGCGTTAAATCAAATAAATGTAACACTAATACATGCAAATAAATGTTATATAAATAAATCACAAAAAATTGCTTATATATATATATATATGTGTGTGTGTGTGTGTCTGTATATGTATATATAACTCTACCTGTATAATAATGCATATATTATATATATATGTATATATATATATATATATATATATAGCAAATATACATGTTTAAAATATATATGCGTGTGTGTGTATGTGCGTGCGTATATACGCATACAAATACAAGGTGGGCCAAAAGTCACGCACGAGTCAGCCTCGATACGATCCCGAAATGTCAAAGGCTTGCTTAAATTTTTCTAAAATCGAATAAAAAATTGCTTTTTTTAAATGATGAATACACAAGATGAAGTGCTTCGGTGCGCGAATTTTAGCCGACACTTCACATTTGATCTGTTGGTGCACATATCTGCATGCATGTATGAGTACGTGTGTGTGTGTGTGTGAGCTTATTTAAATATATATATATATATATGTGTGTGTGTGTGTGTACACATTGATGTATATATATATATATATATATATATATATATATATATATACATACATATATATGTATATATATGTGTGTATGTATTATGCATGTGTGTGTATATGTGTGTTTGTGTTTGCCCCACCGCTACCGCCACCATCGGTTCACAGCAGATGCTGGTGTGTTTTCGTCGCTGCAACTTAGCGGTTCGGAGAAGAGAAGCCTGCGTGACTCAATCTCTTACCTTCATTATTTGCCCTTTTCTTTCGCTCACCTTCTCAATTCTATTCTAGATTTTCCACGTTCTACTTTTCTCTCTCGGCCCTGAATTTTGTTTGCTCTCGACTCAAAATTCTCCGCAAAAAACATTTTGATGGGCACCGCCAATATGAGAAGCTCCCACTCTTATCATCAAAGGCCCGAAACTGTGTATTACCAATTAGCTGCTAACAGATGAAGAATAAGGGATCTTCTGTGTTTCTCTCCCCTCCGGTTGTACACTCACTATGCGCTATGCCATTTGTTTATTTATCACACATGGTTTCATTTATTAAGTAAATGAACGCAACACACACCGAATTTGTGTTAAGTTTTATATAGATAAATATGTGCGCATGCATCTATGTATCTTCATATATTTATATATATATATAAAGTTAATCCAAACATGAAAACACAAAGAGAAAACACAACAACGGGAGGACGTGGAACAAGTATGGTGTTATTGGACGCTCAGGAAGGAAGGGAAGAAGGAGGATCTAACGTTTGGAGCGGAGCTCTTCGTTAGAAACATAGGAAAAGAAAAGATCCAAGGATGGGAAGACGGAGGAAAAAGAATCGCCAACGATATACACGCGGTCACATAAATAGATATGTATGCATATATACACACATACACGTTAATGCATATATATAATTTTGGTGAGGTATAAATTTGTTTTGTTTTATTGTTCACCCGTATCTGCCTGTATACTCTGAGAGAAAGACAAGCATGCATCCACACACGCCTATATCCACGCTTGGCTATGCTTATGTGTGTGCGGTCATGTGTGTGTACATGTGGGTGTTTGTACATGTTTTACTGCTGCGTGGGTGTCCGTCTGTTTGTGCATAGGTATGCGTGTGTGTATAGGTAGTTATTAAGTTAGTTTACGCGCTTGATAGATGTTAGAGTGTTAGTTGTGCTATATCATATTAACCTTGGACATCTTTGTTGCAGAAATGTTTCTTCTTGTTAGCAAAGAACCAAAACATCGTATCAGTTGATTACGCATTTGACTCCTCCTAATGTGGGTTATGTTTGGATTGGCAAACATGTTTCATATTTCGACGCCCTCTTGGAGATTTACCATGTGTCATTCTTTGCATTACCATCATTTTACGTTCTCTTTTCATGATGGCATGACAGGATCGACGACATCAGAGAAGAAGGTTCTTTCTCTTTAAGGCAACAATTTCCACATCGTTTCTCAGCAATAATGCCTTCTTAAGACACAATATTGTAGATTCTACTAACTGCTATATACCGTGGCACCAGCACTACTGAGGTCTCGTCGCAACTTCTAAACCACCAAATTGCGAAGGTTTCAACGATGTTCTCTGTGCCTTTAAACTCAATAAGCTTCACTGCTTTACCAATACTGCGTGCGATTTCTCACATATCTCTAGCTCGGAAGTTTTCGTCTATATCAAAGACGATATATCTCGGGTGTGATTCGCAATTGTCTGGAATTCAAGTATTTTCTTTACACTTCCTTCGAAGAACTTCCAGTAAAATACAGCTTTTCTAGCTATAATTCAATTTTTCTCAAATGCTTTCAAACTAATCGCTAACATCTACCATTTTTTACGAATAATTGCTTTCTATATTTTGTATGTAACTTTTCTAAGCATGAGAACCAATTCTGACTGAGACGTAACATCGGTATATATCAGACAATTAGATTTAGTTGCTGCCATATCATGAGAATACATAAAAATTTCTTTTTTTCCATCTCGACTCGATTCCAGACACTTCCGAATTCTTCCTTAACTGCTTCATACACCCGGAATGCATTATATTCGCTCCAGAATAAAACGGCCAAGCCATAATTGAAAGCGTGCGCATGCTTTTCAATTCAGGGACTGAAATGTACTTTATACATTTCTAATTACACTTTGACTTTCATGGAAATTGGCTGTTATTTCCTGCGAGTTTGTCCATTACCTATAACTTAACTTGTCTCGTAAAATAATCAGCTTAGTTATATGGTAATTTAACAGGTATTTACATTTGATGAAACAATTAAATGCCTTTCAACAGGAAAACTATTATTTATAATGAAATGACGTTGAGCAAAGAATACAGACGTTCGTGATTAAAGCAAGTTGGAAGTAATAAACATTAAAAAAAGATTAGGTTAATTCCTACAGAATTTAATGCGGGATTGGCAAATTAATTGAATATGTATATATATATATGTGGTGGTGTGTGTGTGTGTGTGTGTGTGTGTGTGTGTGCGTGTCTGTCTGTGTAACTGGCCGTATGCGTGTATATACATAGATATATATGTATATGTATATATATATATATATAATATATATATATATATATATATATATATATATATATATATATATATATATATATATATGCATCTGTGGTGCCTTGTCTGTCTGTATGATTGGCCGGGTGCGTATATGCACATACATATATATGTATATGTATATGTATATGTGATATATATATATATATAATATATATTATATATATATATATATTATATTATATATATATATATATATATATATATGCATATTATATGACATGCATATATGTACATGCACATCCATAGAGATGCAGGTGGCGTGTAGGCTGCCCGAGCGCGTGTCCAACTCATCGTGAGAAGAAAGGAAATGAGAGACAGAAAAGAATTAGCTTTTAATTTCATTTGAACATCGAGAATATCATTTTTTAGAAAAATTTATTTCGTAATTTGATATATAATTGTAATTATGACTAATAATTGGTCATTAGCAGGAGAAAGTGCTTCTTGGTAATTTAGTTTTCATTGTTTTTCAACCAGAGGCGATCTTTTTCTTTTTAACATCATTATAGAATGTAAAGAGACTCACCAGCCATTCCAGGTGATTGTAATATCAACAGAATTTTGTTTTCTTATTCTAAGCATTTAACCTAATTTTGAGTCTCTGTTTTAACCGATTATTCTTTGATACTTATTATGTTCAGTCAAGCATATCAGACCATCATGGACGTTTCCAGCAACATATCAGAATTGTTTGAAATGGAACTGTTAACCGTCTACAGGTAATCACCCGTGATCCATCGCGCCACACAACGAAGCTAAGACAGTGTAAGAGAAAATAGAAAGAGTGAAAACCGCTAACAGCATTTCATTGGTACTTTTGCTTCTCAGCCAGATTGAGGACAATATATTCGGCTCCAGTAACATTTAAACTGACGATGATAAATATTGAAACAAATAACGCAAGGTCATCTATCTGAGTCGCTGACGTTTCTACTAATTTGCCGCCTTATATTCCTAGGCTGGTCATACATAATAAAGAAAAATAGAATCAAATTAGCCCCATCCCCAACGCTAGTTGATAGAGTTATATTTGAATAAACATGTTCTTTTAAGGGACGCCAGTGGAGTGACATACAATTCACATGTATTTCTTTGTGGATATGATAATGATGAAATGCATT
>NC_043008.1:997692-1017692 GCF_006345805.1 Octopus sinensis | reverse complement strand
ATTCTAACAGCAACAATAGGCCACGTGATATTTTGCTTATTCGTTTTAGAAATGGCATTTGAGAGAATTTAAACTTATCAATTTGTAGTCTAGTGTGGGCAATGGAATTTTATACGTATATGTACACATACGGATGCGTATATGTACACATACAGACACGGATGCGGGCAGCAGCATCGAACTCCCTTGTTGATCAAGTGCCACGTATCAGAGGTGGATTCACAAACTAGTGTAGCTCATTCAGCGGTGGTGCCCCAGCATGGCCGCGGCCTTCGGGCTAAAACATTTTTAAGGATTTAAGGATACATACATTCATACATACATATACATACGTACATAAATATATATATATATATATTATATATATAATATATATATATTATATATATATATATATATATATATATATATATATATATACATATATATATATACATGCTTACATACATACACATATACATACATATATACATATAGTCGCATGTATGTATCTCGGAACTTCTACCTCTTCTAGTCGTACAGCTTTAGGCATGCTTTGAACATTACTTAGAAGGCTTTATTCGAAGTAACTGCTACCAGTACTTAAATTTTTAAAGCTTAGTAGTGATTATATCGTTCTCCCTTACTCAAGCCAACATGGGTTCTCAAGCGACGATGAGTGACAAACGGAAGCACAAAGCTACACTCACAAATACAAACCTACACTTACACACACACATACCCCCACACACATACCCCCACACACACAAACACACATATATATAAGAACATACATATGTGTGTATGCATAAGTACATATAAATTTTGGTATATATGTATATATATATATATATATGATGGGGAGCATACTTCATTCCATATCGGCTCAAGGTGAAATAATCGGTTTATTACCTAACACTACGTTGAATCCCTTGCGCACAAACAATTTGTAAGGTCGGCCATAATGGATATATAATACTGTACACTTCGGATAACATATACACATGCGAAACTTTGAGCAAGATCGGTTAAATTGACATAAACGCACTGATGAGAATACAGTATGTTTCAATAAAGGTTTGCGGTTGTTGAATTTTTATAGGCGCAGGCGTGGCTATGTGGTAAGTAGATTTCTTCCAAAACACGTGGTTCCGGGTTCATTCCTACACTGAGGCGCCTTGGGCAAGTGTCTTCTACTATAGACTCGGGGCTACCAAAGCTTTTTGCATGAACTTGATCGAGGGAAACTAAAAGAAGCCTGTCGTGTATATATATATATATATATATTATATATATATGTGTGTGTGTGTGTGTGTGTCTGTGTGTCTGTGTGTGTGTATGTATGTATTTATGCTTGTCTCTTGTGTCTATATTTGTCCCCCAGTGTTTGTCAATCACTATTGGTATGTTTCTATCTCCGTAACTTAGTGGTTCGGGAAAGAGAGAGTTAGGGTAAGTGCTAGGCCTACAAAGAATAAGTCCTGGCGTCGATTTGTTCGACTAAACCCCTTCAAGGCGCACCTCCAAATTTGTCGCAGTCAAATTATGAATCTTGTAAAAGAACAAGTATTTATATATATTATATATATATATATATATATATATATATATATATACGAATGAGTGGCAAATCAGTTTGAATCAAATTCAATGGTACTCCTAGTTCCAAGTGTGATGCTAGTCTTCAGCTATTTTAAATTTGAATGAGAAGTTGATTGTTATTACCACAAGGAGGGCTGCGTCTTGTTGAGGATGGTCAGACTTGAAAAGGCTCTTATATGGTGTATGACGTTATCTAATAAAGACTTACTAATTTGCCTATTTCGTTATTTGCGGGATTTATCAATCTAATCCATGGATTTTGCGTCAACTTGTATTTGTGGTCTTTCGTGGTTACAAAAGCATTTCGTGGATTTAGTGGTTCTCCTCTGTGTTCTCAATCTTAAATTGCGCAGCCAACTATTTTGCCTCACCATTCATTAAATTATAAGTGGTGCGGTTTGTTTCTTATATGTCTTGGGATTTTTACCTCATAATATTTTCTTTTTGTTGATTTATTTATTTTTATAAATATGTTTGCGGCTGTTTTTAAAATGTGAAGAAATGTTTGTAGTTTGTATTGAAAGCTCTTCGATCTAGTGTTGAATTTGCCATGTCAATCTCATTGTATGAGGTCATCTCCAAATCTATTAGGTTTTTATGTGGAAGATTTTGATAGGATCATCTTCGAACTAATTTGAGTCTTTTTGTGGAAGAATTTTGCAACTGTTCTCCGTAGAACTTTCCCAGTTGTATATAACGCTTCTGTGTGTAAATGTAAAATCATCCATGCTTTGTTTTACTCATAAATATGTTTGGAGATATGGGTGTGCTGTAAATAATGTTAAATTACCATAGTCCTTTTATAGCATGGCAAGTTTAGTAGACGTATATACCTCGGAGATAATCTTCAATTTTATATACATGACACAGCTAGGTCAAGATGCAACTGAAGATTTCATTAACGTCAAAATTTACTCAATATCGGAAAATAACATTTGATTGCATCTTCAAGTAATTCAAATTATGCAGACTCTATTCCCCTAAGCAGCATTGAAAACGCAGCAACTTAGAATCGTTGTATCATATTTCATACGTAATACACACACATATAAATATATATACATACATATGTATGTATGTATATATACATACACTCATACACACACATAAATATATATATATATATATATATATATATATATATATATATATACATGCATACGTACGTACACTTGATTTCCAGCACTGTCATGGCTTAATTGTTCTCTGATATATAAGTAGCAGAGATGTTGTTTTGTCAGTCGTGTTAAGGACATCTTCTATTTTGCAGACATGTCAAAATGATGGGTGCCTTTTTCAACAGGTGTTATGGAGATAAGCTTCCCTCGCTAACACCTTCATTACGTCATGGAAGTGGGGGAATCCATGAATCCCTCGGAACTTTCCATGGAGTTTCCTACCGATTCTCCAGGAAGTGGAGGATCCCCGGAACTTTCCATGGAATTTCCGATCGGTTTTCCAGGAAGTTGGGGAATCCCCGGAACTTTCCATGAAGTATACCTGTGTCGCAAACGTTTGACAGTTAAAAATTCCTTGTAGCTCAGTAACAATCTATTAAGCAACAACTACCTCAAAACATACTATCCACTCCAGTTATGAAGACATATTCCTGGTGAGGTCGGAGTATAAAGGTTTCATCAACATATCGCTGCCATAGGGTTGGTTTTAGTGGTGTTTATCCTAAAGCCAAATTGGTTATTATCGGTGATAATGGTGAAGCCATAGCTAAATCCTCTTCTTGTCAATATATACCAGTGCCCATACTGAAGTAGTTAGTTTCTGCACAGACGGTCAATATTTCCATCAAGTTTCTTATTGGTATTCTAGTGCATTCTTTAGATGGGTGTCTGTCACTAGTTTTTCTTGAATCCCCGATAGTGTTTCTCCAGTTAGGGGTGTAACTTGTAAGCCTATATTACGTAATGAAGGTGGTTTGAATTAAATGATTCATTTCGAGTTCTCGAAATGTTTCTATGTGAAGATGTAGTCTTATACATTGTGCACCGAATTCCTAAGAATAGGTTCACAACGTTTTCCGATAAAAATTTAACAATAAGAGACGATCATTGTCTGTGGCATGGAATTATAGGGAAAGTATGAAAGAGAGTTTTAAAGTAACAGAAAATTCGTGGGGAAAACAAGCATTATAGTTTTATACTTTTAGCGCTGAACAGAACCTGATTTTCTGAAGTCAGCTACAATACTTCAGGAGAACAAGATTTGAACTATTCACAGATACATTGGGTACGTTATACCATAAAAGATGAAATAACCGAAAAATCAATTTGGAATCACGTAAATCATAAAATAAAGAGTATTGCAAGACGTATGAAACAAGATGCTTCGTACAGAATTTTAAAATGTCCTGAGAGAAGCGTATCCCGATATATATACAAGCGTGCATACAAATACAGCACACATGTAACCAAGGAGAACACAAAGGGCGAAGTAACTTGTCACTAATGACACCGCAATCCCTTTCGACCGCTGAGTGAACGGGATCAAAGTCAAAGAAGTGACTTGCTCAAGAACAAAACACAATGTTCCGTCCAGGCATATATATATATATATATATATATATATATATGAGTGTATGTGTGTGTTTGTGTGTATACATATAAATGCACACACATCTATACATACATACATATATATATATACATAAATATATGTATATACACACACATATATATATATATATGTCTCTCTCCATCTTTCTCTTTCTCTCTCTCTCTGTATGTATATATATATATATATATATATATATATATATATATATATATATATATATATATGTATATAAAACTTAGATAAAATTTAGATATGTTTCGACCAAAGATTGGTCCAGGCCATGTCTAACTTAATAACACCACCTAATAGGATTATCTAAATCCTGTTTAAGTCAAGTTTTGTTCATGATCCATTCAAATAGTGAGTTTTTGTTGGGTGAGTTGTATCCAATTATGGGTGGCTTATCTGGTATTCCTTGAAGGAATCTATCCAAACTCCGTTTAAAGTTGATGGGATCCTTTTCCTCTTTGATCTCTTTCGGGACAATGTTAAATAGGGCAGGGCCTGTTGAGGAAAAGAAATTATGTTGCAGTGTTCATGTATGCTGTGATCTTGAATTGGGCAGGGGACGTATGGCCCGTGGTCCCAGTTTTGGATGAACCTTGAAGCTAATGTTCAGGTCGTTTGGGCAGAGTTGACGGTATATTCTCCACATCGTACAAATGATGTACCGCTCACGGCGACGCTGGAGAGAGTAGAGCTTCAATGCTTTAAGGCGGTCCCAATAATCGAGAGCAGCCATGCCTTCAATTCGTTTAGTGAGTGCCCTCTGGGGTGATTCAATCCTCGAGATGTTTTGTCTTGTATGGGGAGACCACAGTGGGCAGCAGTATTTGAGGTGTGGCCGTACAAAGGAGGAGAAAAGTGGTATGATGACACCTTGTTCTCTGGACCGGAAAGTTCTTAAGATCCAGGAACTCATCCTACGAGCTATATCGACCTTATTGTTGATGTGTGCACTCCAACTGAGATCGTCATCAACAATTACACCCAGGTCTCTGATATTGTTAAAGCTGTGAGCGGTTCCCCTGAAGGAAGAGAGTATGGCTGTTTTAGTGAGGAATTTCTTCCAAAATGCATCAGCTCAAATTTTCCCTCGTTCAGTTGCATTTTGTTTCTGTCTGCCCATTGACTCACAGCATATAGATCAGACTGGAGTTGAGTTCGGTCTGCTTCTTCGTTGATGATTTGCTGGAGCTTAGTGTCATCAGCAAATGTTTTCCCTTTGCAGTAACGTACGACACTGAAAAGGTCGTTTATGTAAATTATAAAGAGTAGCGCGCCCAAGACAGTCCCCTGGGGGACACCGCTGGTGACTTTTACTGGGCTTGAGTGGACTCCATCAACTACAACATGTTGTGTTCTACTCGCCTGGAAATACTTAATCCAGTGTAGAAGTTTTCCGCGGATTCCAACATTTGCCAATTTGGAGAGTAGGATAGTATGGTCAACTCTGTCGAACGCTTTACTGAAGTCAAGATATATGACATCAGAGTCGAACCCGTTCCCAAGGTTTTGAGTATATCTTCAATGTGGTGTAAGAGCTGTGTTAGACGGTTTCTGCCACAGCGAAAGCCATGTTGATTTGCATTTAGGAGTTTCTGGGTCTCCAGGAAGTCAGCTATCCTTGATCTTAACACTCTTTCAAACACTTTAATGATGTGGGAGGTGAGTGAGATTGGGCGATAGTTGACTGCGAGGGATCGCTTTCACTGTTTGAAAACCGGGATGACAGTCTGGGATAGAAGCTGTTTCGGTATATAACCTGAGTTTAACGAATTTCCCCAGAGGTTGGTCAGAGGGACTGCAAGTTGGTGTCTACATTCCTTCAGGAGATTAGCGGGGAATCAATCAGGGCCTACAGCAGAATAGTATTTGACCTCATTTATTGCTGCTATGATGTCAGAGGCAGTGAAAGTTATGTCTGAGATTTTATGTTGGGAATCAACTTCGTTCGCTTCTCTTACGTCAATATCAGTGGGAACACTAAAGACAGAGCAGTATTGTTTCTGCAGTATTTCTGCCATTTCTTTAGCATCGTGTTGGGGATTGCCGTTATCATCAATCAATGGCCCAATGGGTGAGACTGTGGTTCTATGCTTATTTGCATAAGAATAGAACACTTTTGGATTCTGTTTGATGTTTTTGATTACCCACTGTTCCTCCACAGCTCTTTGATTTTTAATGGAAGTTTTCATGTCGGTCTGCAGATGAAGTTTTTCCAACTCTAGCCATTTTTATTGTTGTTGAATGTGGATGTTGTATGTGGGAATATTTTAATTGGTTGATTTTTTATTGAGTCTTTTGATGCGCCTGATGAGTGTTTTTTTTTTTCTTTTTAGGGAGCCGGTTTCTGTTTGTGTTAGTATATTTCGTAGGAGTGTGTTTAGAGCTAGGTGACAATGTTCCCAAAGTGCTGCCATGCAGTCACAATTTGGGTTGAATTGAGAGTAAAAGACCAGTCGATGAAAGACAGATCCTTTCTGATTGCTCCCCAGTCCGCTTTGTGCAAGTTTATGTTGTTAAATGAGTGCCATAGAATGGGATTGGCTGATTTGGTTTTGATATGTCGGGAATTAAAATTGCAGAGTAGCATGTCGTGGTCTGAGAGGAGAGTTTTTTCAACTGATATACTGTTAACGAAACTAGAGTAGTTGGTTAAAATTAGATCCAAGATCGTTTTATTCTGTCTTGTTGGTTCGAGCACTAGCTGAGTCAGGAAGAATTTATCCATTAGATTAAAGAGTAAATCTTCTGCTGCTTTATCTGATGTAGTGCATTTGCCTAACTTCAGAGTATTTTGGGGCCAGTTTATATGAGGGAGGTTTAAATCACCCATAACTAGTATGTTTCCGTAGTTGTATTTTTGAAGGAAAGACTTGATTTTGTTAAGGCACTCTTCAAAGCACTTTAGAGAGGCTTGGGGAGGCCTGTAAAGACCAACAATGATTATGTCTTTGGCCTTGTTGAATAGTGATATAGATTCACAATAGCCATTGGAAAATACGTCCTTGGCATCAAGTGAAAAGGAGTCATGGATAAAGATGGCTGTCCCTCCTTTATTTAGGTCTGTGCGATCTGCACGAACGATGGTGAAATCTTTTATTTTCACCTCGGCATCCATATGGGTGTTGTTTAGGTAAGTTTCAGTAAGGATAAAGAAAGAGAAGCAATGTGCCGTTTCGGCAAGCCAACTCACTATATATTGATCTTCCATTTTGGGGCAATGATTGATGGGTTGATGCCACGTACATTTAACAGGAATGTCGAGGTAAGGGTAGTTTGATGTTTGCATTGTTCTAAGTTATGTATTATGTTGTTCCTTTGGTAACAATGTGGGTAGATTTTGTATGGAGCTGTATGATTTTCTTGTTGGTAGTGGGTGTGTGGTCCTTGCGATTTGCATAAATGGTTGCTGATAGCTCGTTGGATCATCTGGCTTAGGTCGGCCTTCATATTTTCTAGGTAAGTCAGTAAAAAAGAGTTGCCTGTTTGGTTTGCCACTTGGTCAGAGGATACATAGTTCATGTTTATGTTATTTGGTGTTATTGTTTTTTCATGGTTCTGTCTTCGTTGTTTGATTGTAAGAGGTGAAACGTGGTTGTATTTTGTTTTTGTTGTTGTCCTAGATCTCCTCTGTTGCTGTTATATTTATTATATATATATATAGATATAGATAAAGATATAGATATATACACACACAAACATATAATGGCATTTGATACATGCGTAAGTATACATCAGAAACAGGTTTTACATAATCAAAATTCCAGACTGCACTCTTATGAATACGTACTAAATTACAGATATGATATGTACATTTATATACGTCCATTCATATATACATACATGCGCAGTGCATATATATATATATGTATATATATATATATACAGAGACAGAGAGAGAAACACACATACGTACACACACATATATATAATTATATCTATATTTATATGTATATGTATATATACATATATATATATATATGTATATATATGCACACATATTAGGCAGACCTAGATACGTATATACATATTTATCTCTATATAAGCACTTCAAAATCTTCACAAAATTTCCTGAATATATCTACAAATAAAACAGCTTCTGGGAATTTAAACAACAGCATTGTATTTAGTGAATTGGAAATTTTGACACTGAGCCAATGTAAAGTGTCCGAACAATAGTCAAATTATTATATTCTATTTATTTTCCTCGGTGTCCTCCCCCACCCGTCTTATCTGTGTCTCTGTGTGCTCGTATCTCTATTTGGGTAAGGCGTATTTGTTTGTGTGTATGTGTATTTGTGTGTGCGCGAGTTTTCATATGAGTTCGTCCGCGTGTTGTTGTCTGCATTGTTGCACGTATATCTTCATTTAAATTATGTGTATATATGCATATGTATATATATATATACATATATATATATTATATATATATATATATATATATATATATATATATATATTATATATATATATATATACATGCATATATATATATAATACATATATATACATATATACATACATATATACGTATATATATACATATATATATAAATATACATATATACATATATATATGCATGCATATGTGTGAGTATATAGAACCGTCATAGGGTGTGCACACACATATGCGCACATGTATGCTTATGAAAGAATATATGTGCATGGTTGCACGTATATGTATATATATATGTATATATATATTTATATATATATATATGCATATATATGTACATATATATATATCTTTACATATATATTTATGCGTATATATATATGTATATACATATGTGTGTGTGTATGTATGTAGCGTATATACGTATATACACACATATACACACATATGCGTATACATATATATACATATATCCATATATAACTATGTATATGTGTATATATATATGCATATATATATGTATACATATATACATACATATATATATATATATATGTATAGATACACATGTATATATATATATAGATATGTATTTATATGTGTATGTATGTTTATATGTAAGTATATATATATATCTATATATACACAAACATATATATATATATATACGTATATATATATATATATATATATATATATATATATATATATATATATATTATATAATATATATATATATATATGCATCAGGATACGTCCATACACACATACGTATTCAGTGATTTCATTTTTACTTCTTTTACTTTTTCATTCAATGAAATAGTTCTCCTTCCGTTTTTGAAGCAATGAAAACTGTCAATATCAATATGCAGTGATTAATTGTAAATTGAAAATAGAAACGAACAGCTGAAGTGATTTTCTCTTTATTTTCTTTGGCTTTCTTGTTTTCGTTGTTTCGAGAAATCAACGAAAATTCCCTTCAGACTTGGTAGATAGCATTTCTAGAACTATTTCATTTGTCTTGCAGCATCTTTCTCGGCTTTATTTGTACTTATTCATGTATGTATGTATATATGTATGTATATATGTATGAATGTACCTATGTATGCATGTACGTATGTATATGCATAAATATATATATATATATATATATGTATGTATATATATGTCTGTATGTATATACCTGTATATATATATATATATATATACATATATATATATATATATATTCATAAAATATACTTATCGTTAGGTATACATATATATATATGTATGTATATATTTATATGTATGTATTTAGAATGAATATATATATGTGTGTGTGTGAGTGTGTGTCTCTGTGTGTGTATGTGTGTCTGTGTGTGTGTGAATGTGTTTACGTGAGTGTGTGTGTGTGTAAATATGTGCGTATATATGTACATATCCTTGTATATGTATACATGTTTGTATATATGTATGTACGTATGCTTGTATCTGTGCATGTATATATATGTGTGTGTATGTGTGTGCGTGTGTGTGTGTGTGTATGTGTGTGTGTGTGTATTTAAAATTTCCACTCTGAACTTCCATGGTAATGTGACTGATTTTATCAAGGAAGATAATCTATTTGTGTATGTAAACTCTTCACGTAAGTTAATAAATAGTTTTTTCTGTTTGTTTCTTTTTAAAACTATTCTTTTTCCTTTGTATTTGGTTTTTGTCGTTCGTTAATGTGTTTCTTTTTTTAGCTCCATCACTTGTTTAGAATGATTGAACCATATTGAACAGGGCGAAGATTTATTTCATACTGAAACGAACTAACAAGCAACTGTCGAAGCTGAATAACATTTTAACACAACATTACAAATATGTAGTCCATTCATTATTAATTACAACGTCTGGTAAAAGTTTACTGGATTGCATTCTGCTTTATTTCATACAAATTTTAACTAAAGTTCTAGAAATTCATGGCAAAATTATTTATCAAATTTCTGTTGGAAGATTTTGGCAGACATAAATATGTTTTATATATATATATATATTATAATTCCCATTATCTATTTTGATAGCATTCTCTTTTTATTTGAACTGTAAGAGTTTCAAGGGGGGAAGATTAATAACAAAAAAGAAAAACAGGCATGGATAACTGTAGGTGTCATTCACATTTTACTCGTATATACTCGGAGATGCAAATCTGCGCGTAAACAAGAATGACAGGTGAAACCTGATGGTGTTATAGAATGTCATAAATAATGAAACTGCGAGCATAGGTAAATATTGTAGAAAGTACAAGAGAATAAAACTAGGGAATATGATATATATTTATACATATTAAAAATACAGTTCTATATTTAAGAGATGAGGAATTATGTACATTATTTTCATTATTTACGGATATTTGTCCTCATTTTGTTTGTTGTTAACACAACGTTTCGACTGATATACCCTCCGGCCTTCATCAGGTGTGTTGGGGAAATTTCGAATCTGGGTTCTCATACCAAAATTACTTTTCGATGTTATTATTATTATCATTATTATTATTATTATTATTATTATTATTATTATATTATTATTATTATTATTATTGTTGTTGTTGTTGTTGTTGTTGTCGTTGTTGTTGTCGTTGTTGTTATTCAGGTCGCAGCCAGGAATCGAACTCTGAATCTTGGGGTTAGTATCCCGCACTCTTGTCCACTACACCATTTTAGAAAATTCAAAAAATTAAAAATGTTATGAGGAGCGTATGGCGTTGTGGTTAAGACGACCGGCTGCTAACCCCAAGATTCCAGGTTCGATTCCAGCCAGTGACCTGAATAATAAATAATAATAAAATAATAATAATAATAATAATACTATAATAATAATAATAATAATAATAATAATAATAATAATAATAATAATAATAATAATAAGAAGAAGAAGAAGAAGAAGAAGAAGAAGAAGAAGAAGAAGAAGAAGAAGAAGAAGAAGAAGAAGAAGGGGGAGAAGAAGAAGAATAAGAACAACAACAACAACAGCAACAACAACATCAAAAAATACCTTAGGAATGAGAACGCAAGTTCGAAATTTCCCCAAGACACCTGATGAAGGCTGGAGGGTATATCAGCCGAAACGTAGTGTTAACAACAAACAAGATGAGGACAAATATCTGTCAAGTGTAACTGATGAAAATAACGTATATATATATATGTGTGTGTGTGTATGTCTGTGTGTTTGTATGCATGCACGTATGTGTGTGCATATATGTATGATGTATGTATGTATGTATGTATGTATGTATGTGGGATCTTCTATGCGTGGCTCCGCTTGTGGAAATATTACACCACTTAACCCCTCATAACCTTTTTATTTTTTGAATTTTCTAAAAATTTCTATAGAATTTGTATTCTACGCACGAGACCTAATACGAATGTGCAAAAACAAATACCAAAAAATGGTGCACGATTTAAGGCCCATTATTTTTAGCACTTCTCACGACCACCTCATAATTCATGTGTTTTAAGTATTTCGTAAGCAAATAATAACCACGTATGTAAACAGCTTTGTAACAGCGTTAATAGTTACTATGGAAACAGGCACCTATATGTCTGTGGCGTTCGATTGGCAAAAATTATCCCAAGATTTGCCAAATTTTGAAAGCAAATAAATCGTCCTTCATTTTTTCATGGCAGAAGTTAATCTCTCGTCAATAATTGCTGTACTAAAATACACCAAAACACCCGAGAAGAAACAAATTGGACAAAAATTCAAGACATTGAATAGTGACACCCAAACAGAAAATAAGCTGTCTATGTGTGCTGTAAACGGGTGACCCTGCGGTAGAAAAATCTTCCGATCAATAGTGGTCAATGAACGACTATTGTTCCTGAAGTTGTTTATATATATATATATACATAGGAAGAGTTTACGAAAAAAACAAAAGACGAAGACAGGTGGTGTACAAAACAAACAGATGTATTAGTAAAACGCTCAGGAATAGAAAAAGTCTTTTACGTTTCGAGCCTACGCTCTTCTACAGAAAGGGACACAGAAAAAACAAGGAGAGATAAAAATGTGTAGTGGCTAACGATCTATCCTGGCGATACACATATACACAAATACACACACACTCACGCACACACTTGCACACACACACACACATACATTATAGGTTTCTTAAATTTTCCGTTGAGCCAATACACTTACAAGGATATGATTAAACCAGGATTATAGAAAACGACACTTCTTAAACGCGTAGACACACTTGTGCCCATAATCCTACCACAAGCTAATATAATCACAATTCTGTTGGGGTGCCAAAATTAATCAAGTTAAATGTCAGATTTAAATTGTTAAGTTCATTCATTAAAGCATCGATGACATTTCGGCAAACGATCTTAGATATTCGACATCTCTGTAAGCGGACGTATTTCAATTTAAGCAGAAAATTCCCCACGCACAATCATTTTAGCGATGATTCATCTATCTCAGTCGTCATCGTTTCATTCAAACTCCAACCTGCATTGGGACAAATATGGCTTCTTACGTCTAGTCGCATTAGAGTCTGTAGCACTTAAGTGTTCTATGGAGATAGATTCCGAATCCAGTCTAAAGCGTCTGGCCATGAAGAGGACGTTAATGACAGCACTGCCGGCTAAGAAAATATTTACCGTTATTGTAACGCAACTGCTTTTGTTACACAATTTATGTTTTGTTAGTAATATTACATCATGGTAATAATAGGACAATATTTGTGTGATTGTCGAGTGAATTCCTGAATTGGTTAGAGAGAGACAGAGAGAAAGAGAGTGAGGTAGATAGACAGACAAAGAGACAGAATGATAGATTGATGAATATTGGCGTATCTGTCGATCTATCTGCACACACACACACACACACACACACACACACAGACACACACACACACACAAACACAAGCACACATATATGTATATATATGTATAGATGTGCATATATACAAAGGCATGCAAGAAATAAATAGACACCATTCATTTACAAAATTTCTAATCTAAACTGTCTTAATATGTTTTCTTAATGTCTTAATATGTTTTCAGCGGCGTAGAATTTACAATATAATTATTATTGTTTATTCCAGTTGCCATTATGTTAAACATTTACGAAGTGTAACCATGCCACGCACAAAAAAATTCAGCAGAACTGTCAGATTTTCAAGGAGGTCGTATTGTTGGGCAACCTGAGGATGGTCTTAGCCAGCGAAAATGTTCAAATTCCTCATGGTAATGTTAATAGAATTATAATGCAATTCATAAGCCAAGGAAAAGAATCAACAAATTCTTGTCCCGGCCGACCTGGGCCCTCCGAAAGGAAGCTTCGTTGTTTGAAGAGAATTGTGGAAAACGAACCCCGTTCGAAGGCTTCTGACATTGCAAAACAGTTCGAAGCTAGTCCAAGAATGTGTGTTACATATCTGCATTAGCTTGGGTATTATGGACAAGCAGCTAGAAGAAAACCTCTCCTTCAACCAATTAATGTCATGAAAAGAAAGAAATGGGCTAAGGAGATGTCAGAAAAATCCAGTTCATTTTGGGATGGAGTGATTTTCTCAGTTGAATCCAGATTTGCATTATTTTCAGACAGTGGAGTGTTTGGGTCTGGAGGCTTCCCAATCAAGAATTTGATTTGACGCGACTCCAACCAAAAGTGAAACATGGTGGTATCTCTGTAATGGTATGGGAAGCGGTCACTAGCAATGGTCGTTCTGAGCTGATCGAATGTGTTCGAAGTATATATACTCTGAAAAATATATCGAAATACTTAAGAAAGGACTACTTCCGATGTATTCACACGATAACAACGAAAAAGGAGTTTTTATTCATGGAAGACGTGGCTCCATACCATACAGCGTTTTTTTGCCGAACTGCTAAGTTACGGGGGTCGTAAACACACCACCATCGATTGGCAAGCGACGGTGTGGGGGACACAGACATACAGACATACACACTCACACATATACACAACGGGCTTCTTTCAATTTCAGTGGTTGGTAAGCGAGCTACTTACCACTCAGTCACAATACGGATTATAACAAAGCAGTATCAGAATTACATTTATATATGAATACAGCCCCAAATAGGCCTACACATGTTTCGATGGCGTCGGTTGGGAACCGTTAAAATTACAACATTACTATAATAATGGTGCAGATTATTCAGGTTCTTTACTGTAATATGCTTTCATATTTATGTCGTTAAAGTTTTACGTTGATTTTAGTTGTGCTTTATTATTGCTTATATATATGTGTGTGTGTGTGTGTGTGTGTGTGTGTGTGTGTGTGTGTGTGTGGTGTGTGTGTGTGTGTGTGTATGTCTGTGGCGGTGAGCTAGCAGAAATGTTAGTTCGCAGGGCGAAATGCTTAGAGGTATTTCGTCTATCTTTGCGTTCTGAGTACAAGTTCCGTCGAGGTCGACTTTGCCTTTCATCCTTTCGGCGTCGATAAATTAAGTACCAGTTGCGTACTGGAGTCCATCTAATCGACAAACGTCTTCCCCAAAATTTTTGTATCTTGTGCCTGAGTAAAAAAGAAAAAAGCACACTTATATATGTATGTATGTGTGAGTGCGTGATTCTGGCGTCCCGTTTAATAATACAGGCAAAACGTAAGTAAGAAACTTTTGAAGGTATATAAATACATAAAGAATTAAAACTAAATTGACAAAGTATAAAATGTATAACAACTCTGCAGAGTACTTTGTTTTTTTCTATTGGAAACTTGCCTATTGAAGGGGTAAGTCAGAATCTCTTTAAAAGGTGTGTAGGCCACGTTTGATTACCGTTGTGACAGCAGAGTGTCAAAACGAAGACCAGCATTAGCATACATATATGAATGCACAGAGATACACACACACATATGTATGCATATTTGTATGAATATATGTATGTATGTATATATACACATACATATATATATGCATATATACATGTTTGTGTGTGTGTATGTGTGTGTATGTGTATATATATATATATATATATATATGCATATATAAGTATATATGTGTGTGTGTGTGTGTATATATATATATATATATATATATATATATATGTACATATGCATATATTGTGGGGTGGTGGTGGCTTATAGCATATATATAAACTTGAATGTAAATGATGTATACATGTGCCTTGAACCGTAGAGAATTATGGGATGGCCTAGTGAAGCAATTCTATAACTCATATCCCAGCTCTTAACTTTCACAATTTATTTCCCAAGGGATATGGTAGCACTCTATATATTGGGAAAATTATACGAAAGTACCTCACCTAATGACACACATGTATCTTTAATCGAGACTACGACAGAGACCCTGTAAGCATTCATTAGAACTGTTGCAAATAGCACTAAAATCTTCTGATACGTTATTGATATTTTATTTGTTTATCGTAATCTATGAAATTTACTTTGAATAATGTAAACATTGATATATGCAAAGAATGGAAGGATAGTATCAGAGCGCGTAGTACCAGAGCGTAAATCAGGCGCAGGCCCTGATGAAGTGTTAATATGATCGCCTTGTATTCTCTCGTATTTTAGTCAGTGCTATACATGTGGGCTTATCTTAGCCGTTTGATTAGACTTGGTAATGGGAAACTGTGTAAAACCCGCCGTATGTATTGTGTGTGTGTGTCTGTATTTTGTTTGTCTTTCTGCTGGTGTGTGTACTTCACTGCAAAATAGCGACTCAGCAAAAGAAACCGATAGAATAAGTATCATTGTTTCAAATAAGATATTAGTGGTTGATTTATTCGACTAAAACCTTGTACTTCCTTCAGACCACATACTGAAATACCGAAAGGACAAAGAATAAGAGATATCCAGATAGAAAGAGAGAGAGAGAGAGAGAGAGAGAGAGAAAGAAAATGAGATAGACACAAAAGTCTACACATTATTCATACACATTATGCATACGCGAGCACACAGACACGATGCATACACATATAGACTACCGCACACATACACACACACACACACACATACAGAGATGGAATACTTACACAAAGTAAAATGAACTCAATACTTGCTATGGTGCTATAATGCTTAGATCAGTGTTTCCCAACCGTTTCTAACCTATGCACCGCTCTGATTCCTATTTTGCTCGCATGGACCCTCATAACCATTCCATGTCTAACAGTCTTATTTTATGTTTATAATTAACTATTATTAAGAATTGTATTAATAAAATTTGCTAAAATATCTTGTGAATTGTTGAGGATTAAACAATTAATTGCTCTTAAATTTCAATACCAAAACCTTAAATGGACCCGCAAGGGCCACACGGAACTCGGTTGAGCACCACTGGTTTACATTAATAGTTTTATCTATATATATGCTTGACGTAAAGATCGATCAGGATCAGATGTCACAGCATTGAACAAACTCATAGAAAACGTCCCCAAAAGAGTTCCTATACCGGACAGTTACAAAAAACTATTACGGTCTCTTCATTTTTATTTCTTTTGCATTGTAATATTGGCGTCGTCCACCGTGTCCTTTCCTGTATTTTAAGATGATTTTGACTAATGTGAAAAAGATATATAACTTCAATTTCTAGTGATTGAATGACCGCCTTGAGACTCTCTCGTAGGTTCGTTTCGAGTTTATTGATTTCCTCAGATTGGGATCTCTGGATGTTATTTCGAAGAAAACGAGTTTATAACTGTATAGAAAATGCCTTCTGTCGACACATGTTTCAGTTAAGATGCCAAAGTGTTATTAGTTTAACACCGTCTTTTGCGAAGGAATTTTGCTGCGCATTCTATGGTGCGGCCAAAAGACTCTGCATAATCGGCTTTTCTTTCTTACATGACTCTCATTCAGTTATTACATCTTAAGTTTGAATGAGTTAAAAAATTATGTAACTATCGCATATTACGGATTGTTAAATGGTTGAGTGAATAACGGAATGATCTTCAGAATAAATAGGTGGAGAATGAATCGATGGATAATGATTGACAGAAAGAATATAATCATGAATTTTTATGCAATTCCTACGGGTAATTTGTTAGTCTAGTGATAGACACTGGTTCAACATATTGAGTTTATTCTACGCTGAAATATAAAACAAAATAAAAATCACTAAAAGAATCAAAAAGAGAATAGTAAATACAATTACGGAATGTATTTTTATCCGAAACAAATTCTTGTGTCGATATTTCTAGAGAGATTTATTAGTTTAATGAAGTGGTGCTGTTCTGTTTCACAGGGGTGCCACACGTTGATTCAATTAGATGTGTATCGTTTAAAAATATAGCATTTTCTTTACATTTCACTTGTATGTTCAATTCGTGCTGGGTTGCCTAAAAATTCACTCGGTTAAATGTCAATGCCTTAGTATAGTGATAAGTTAAAAGGAATTACTTTTAGTGCAGCATAATTGAAGTGCACCGAAGTCATCCGTTATTGACCTAACATTCGGGAAATAACGGGAAGACTTTTATGTTCGAATATTGAAATCTAAGGACAGCTAACCTTTCCATTATCTCAGACATCATTGGACGGAAAGCATTAGCATATAAATAATGGACATTAATAAGGGGAGAACAAAGAACAAAATAACTAATATAGCAAATAGATATTAATCGTTAGAGAGATAGATTAGTCTAGATGTTGTCTTCTGTATTTTTTCTCTTCTTTATTATTCCTTTTTTGTCTGATTTAAAGTGGCTAAATCAGTATCTATCGGAAGATGAGCAGTTCTTGTCCGACCGATTTTGTTATTCTTTTTGGCTCTTGTTGCTATAAAAATAAGAGAAGCTATTAAAAGTTGTAACCAGAATAATCTTCCGTACACTAAGAAAATCTTAACCATTACCAAAATTAATATATTTCTGGTTGTATTGCCGAAATTTATAGCTCAGTGTTATTAAACATTGTATTTTAGCATATGTTACTAACTTTTACACCACCACGGAATATGCGCAGAACCATACTGTGCGGATGTATATATTTTCACACACACGCTCACGCAAAAAATACGCCTGAATTAGAATTGATATTTAAAGTGCCTTATTAATGGCAGTACATGAACAGTGATTCTCGGACGATTATATACACCGCTGGCCACCATGCGCTTTCGCGCGTTGTCGAAGCTTTGGAATGATAACACGCCACTGGTTAGGCGGACACTTCAATCTACCGCCTGAACGGAGCATCAGTCCATCACATGGTTAAAAATTTGCTACTGAGCGGACTGCTGCAACATGAAACGAAAAACATAAGACAGAGCCTGTCTGGGAATGCAACAGCCCCAACCACGAGTACATGCACTTTCACCTCACTAATATATTTCGAAATTATTTCCATTAACTTTATGTTATGTAAGTAATATTTTAAAATCCCCTTCATTTAAAATATAAGCTTCTTATCTATTCAATAATCCTCAATGTATTCGGTAAAGAAAACTGTGCTGAAGCTCGTCGAAGAGTGGCCCTCATGTTCTCCGCTTGTAGATTTAATCAGTAATCAATGTCCCCTAGAGCTTAGCTGGTTTTATACTGTTGTAAGCAGTTCCCTTTTTCCTCCTTTGAGTTCCGTGTATATTTAATTATGATTGCAACAACTGCCTACGATTCACTCAAGGCAATGTAGAATGAATGGCTGATATGTGTAAAATGAAATACTAAAATGTATGAAACAAATGTAACCGAAGAGATGCAGTGAAGAACTGAAGAAATAGAATCGGTAAAAACGCTTGTGAAAATGGCAATTAACCATAAGTGAATACGCAACGTATGAATGTGTTTATGCATGTATATATATATGTATATATATATATATATATATGTATATGTATGTATATATGTATGTATATATATGTTTATATGTATATATATGTATGTATATACGTATATATATTTATATATGTATGTATATATATATATATATATTTGTATTATTTCTCTCATTCTCTCTCACTTTCACTTTCTCACTTCCAGTCTCCTTCTCTCTCTCTCTCTCTCTCTCTCTCTCTCTCTCTCTCTATATATATATATATATATATATATATATATATATATATTATATATATATATATATATATATATATATATATATATATATATGTATATATAGACATTACGCTATATCCTATTTTATTGTATATAATTATCAATAAATCTGGATATTATGGCATTAATTCATATTAGATTAGAAATAATGTTTATCATCATATAATAGAGATATGCCATCTGAGTGTGCATTATTAATATTATTTGTTGTAATGGACATGTGCAAAGCAAATCATTCCATACAGGATGTGCGCAATTGCATTGAACATGTTTCTTGGCAAAACAGGACACGTTGAAATCAATACACAAATGTACTGTATACTAATTTACAACGTAAGTATGCCATTCTTTTTGCGATGCCAAACAACCTCCATAAATCGAGTGGAGACTAAATTAGCTTCCATCCAGTCTTGCATTATTTTAGTGGGTTTAGATTTTAGTCCAC
>NC_043008.1:980192-992692 GCF_006345805.1 Octopus sinensis | reverse complement strand
AGCGGTAGCGTTGATGGTGGTCCAGAGAGCGATGGTCCGGAGAGAACTGTTGAACTTAGAAGATGAATATCAAATCAAATGTGTCTGCAGGTATATATATATATATATATATATATATATATATATATATATATATATAATATATATATAATATATATATATATATACATACATATACACATACACATATATATACATATACATATGCATATATATATATATAAATATATAAATACATATATATATATAATATATATATATATATATTATATATATATATTAACAGCCTCAGACAGTGAGAGAGAAATCGGAATATATGTGTGTGTTGTGTCTTTGTATTTGTATATGCATTTATGTATATGCATATGTATATATATATATATATATATATATATTATATATATATATATACTGATAAATTTAGATATGGCTTTTTGAACTGAAATACCGTTATCTTGTTATAAATTCTGCCAAGAAAATTCAACTACGATTCTATTACCAACACCACTACTACTAGAAACAATACAGCCACTACTGCATAAAAATACACTCTTATTACAACTTCTTGTTTCAATATTCATCGGCTAAAATGCGGTGAGCTGGCAGAAACGTTAGCACGCCGGGCGAAATACGTAGCCTGATTCCGTCTGCTGTTACGTTCTGAGTTCAAATTCCGCCGAGGTCGACTTTGCCTTTCATCCTTTCGGGTTTGATAAATTAAGTGCTAGTTGCGTACTGGGGTCAATCTAATCGACTGGCTCCCTCCCCAAAGATTTCAGGCCTTGTGCCTAGAGTAGAAAAAAATATTCAATTGATACGATAGCTAAGTTCTCTGACATTGTTCCAGCCACTCCAGACATATATTTTATCCTACCATAGTCAGTCTCATCTTTTATCGATAAATTCTAAATTGTGAAAGAGCACATTATATGTTTTACTGCTCAACGAATAAATCCAATAACAAAAGAAAAATATACGTTATTATGTTACCCTATCATTTGTAAATATTCGCTAAAAAGACGAGGGAATTTCTCGGCAAAAAAATGTTTATTCAAATCGTTCAAACATAAATAGAAAAAAACGTTCCACTTTTAACACAACTGAGATACCAAACAGCATAACTTTGATTAGGTGCACCATGCAAACATTGTAAAACTAAAGACAAGGATGCGGTGTGGTTCCCCTGAAATCTACGCTCTCAACCAAAACAGAATAATTCTCTTCTAAATACACGACACAATAACATAATATAGAGTACAATGATGTAGGATAAAGCACAATTTACAGTTTTGTTTCTTTACATAACAACTCCAGAACAGCCCCAACAACAATAGAAAATTCAAAAGATATATACACATTACATATAATATTTATCCAGTTAGCTTACCATTCAGCCCACCGCAATTCTAACAATAAATAATAGTATAGATGCCAAAATCTCTTCGTAAATATTCAGGAATATGTGATGTATCAAAAATGAAAATATAAAAAATACAAGATCATTTTAAAAATATCTGTTTAATAATAAATTAGTATATATATTTCTTTACTACCCACAAGGGGCTTTACTACCCACATAGAGGGGACAAACAAGGACTGACAAATGGATTAAGTCTATTACATCGACCCCAGTGCGTAACTGGTACTTAATATATCGACCCCGAAAGGATGAAAGGCAAAGTCGACCTCGGCGGAATTCGAACTCAGAATGTAGCGGCAGACGAAATACCGCTAAGCATTTCGTCCGGCGCGATAACGTTTCTGCCAGCTCGCCGCCTTATAATAAATTAGTATATAAATTAGTATATAAATACTAATAAATTAGTATATAAATTAGTATATAATGTTAATTTCACTGTGAAAAGTGAGC
This sequence comes from Octopus sinensis, assembly GCF_006345805.1. Lineage (NCBI taxonomy): Eukaryota > Metazoa > Mollusca > Cephalopoda > Octopoda > Octopodidae > Octopus > Octopus sinensis. The sequence continues at coordinate 990,822 of NC_043008.1, read as the reverse complement.
AAAGTGCTAACACCAGGTTAGAAAACGTGGAAGGAAATACATAGCAGCATTTTCTTCCGGTTCTTCACCTTCTGTGTACAAATTCTGCCGAGGTCAACTTCAAAGTTCATCCTTTAGCGGTCGATAAAACGAGTACCAGGCAAGTATATGCGACGATGTAATCGATTACCAATATCCTCCTGAAACATCTCACCTTGTGCCAACATTTGAGATATTATCATTGTTGCTATTCTTGAGTAAAAGACCGAAGGGTGTGTAGCTTGTAGCTCTTTCTAGAATGTATAAACTTGGACTCAACTCAACTTCATTCTCTAATTTTTGAGAACGTGAAGGTATCTTCACACAATGGCATAATTAATTCATACATTGAACACTGCGTTTTATTTTCGATACTTCGAAGTATATCGGATAAAGTCTTTTTTTTTTAATAAATATAAAATTTAACCTTACTTAACGAATTAAACCCTAAACCTACAAAGAGACAAAATCTGTTGCGCATCAGCAATTTAGAATAATGTTTACAATAGGCGTAAATTATACTTTCAATTTACAAAACAAAGGTGGGTACATTTAATTTTTTTTTTTAATGCTATTAACTACATTGAAAATTAATTAAGTAATCAACACATACACGTTTATAAAAATTAAAGTTTATTTGTATTTTACTTGTATAGACTGTAAGAATACAAACTACGGATACATTCACGGAGTGGAGCGATTTTAATTTCTCTGATTTATTACTAAGAAGGAGAAATAATGTAATCAGGGTGAACATATATTTTGTTCATCTTCAGAGAAAAAAACCTGTGAGGTAAGCTATATAATGAGATAAATTTGTATAATCATACACACATACATACATATATACACACACACACACATACACACTGTGTGTAGAAGTGCATCGTGACGATAAACTTTAAGATAGATAGATAGGTAGATAGATAGGCTGAGAGACAGACAGAGAGACAGATCAGCAATATGTTTGCATGGACAGTACAATGTAGATTGTTTAACGGAGAACGTTGGTTCTTTATGTTAATCTACGAGGAATTGAATTTTCAAAGCCATAAAACATTCGTGTTTGCAAACGTCTGTCAGTGTCTTTTAGCCTGGTGTTATTGTTTAGAATGTTTTGATTCCCTTGTGTTGTTGTTTTGTGTGTGTAGGGTGACAGAGGGGTGAAACAATTACAAAAGTTAACTATTTCTGGCTATGTGGTTTCATAATGGAAACTTTACACGGATAGACGGCTGCTTGATGGTTGCATACTCTAATGTTGTCTGATTTGTCAGACGTGGCCGGTTGATGATGATGAATAAATGACTAGTGAGTGGACGGTAGCAGGAGGAAAAAAAATAGATGAGTGGACGACTACTGACGATGAATTGAAGATTAGACACTTATCTATCCATTATTCTGAATAAGAAGATGAGATGAGATAAGAGACGTGGGGAGAGAGGTGAGGTAAGAAGCGAGAAGTGGCGAAGAATAACAAGCTGATGCGGACATAAATTCACTCTTTGACCGAGAGGAGGTGAAGGAAGAGAAGGAGAATGACAAAGAGGAGGAGAAGAGGGCAAAGAGAGGAGGGTGGTGGTGGTGGTGGATGTGGCAGAGAAACTAGAGTGTTATCTTATTTATTTCCAGCTCTTGCGTCGATATATCGCAAATAAACAAGACTGGTATTTTTCATTGAAATGAAAGATCTTATATGATTGAAATGCTTGGGGACTATTTTTAGACAATGTATGTTGAATGTACACCAGCAAATGCAGTAGAATAATTCGTCATCCATTAATTACCAAACTTGATCGGGAGATTTCAATTCCTACTTCCTATATAGATTAGATTTGTCTCTGTTTCTATTTGATTGTGGCGACAAGCTTGGCGTTGATATATACTCGGCAGACCACCATAAATAGGTTATGGAGAGGAAAACCATTCCAAGACTACACTGACAAATTAGCTTTCTTCTTGTTGGGTAAGTTCTCTGCCTTTACGTGGTAAATTCCATTTCTATAGACGTCAACAGTGTATGGATATATAGGTGAATAAAGAGAGAAAGAGAACGGGAAAACAGAAAGAGAGAAACGGAGAGTGACAGGTTGAGAGATATAGAGATTAAAATAGGCAGATTGATAAAGAGAATAATAAAAGGAAGAAAATGTCATTGTATAATCATACCAGAACTGCTTTCTTTCAACCATTCAGTCTGTTTTACTGTAACTCTATTTGGCTGTACATTACGTTTGGCTACTTGGTTATATGAATGACTTACAGGTCACATTATAGCAAGAAGTAAGATGGATTAATAATAGATGGCCAGTTATCCATTATACCGTTTATATATAGTCCATTATTTTCGGTGTTGCTTCTGGAAGTATAATAGTACAGCCAACCGCCACTATCGAATATGTGCGGTTTAGTAACATGCACTATGCTTTCATTAATTATTTTAGGTGCCTCTGGAGTCGCGAACACTCATAGACACTCCCCCTTAATACAGTAAAATGTGCAGTACGTGTCTGATGGAGAGAAATATTGCTGCATCAGTTCTCGGTTGGTTAGTATCACATCTGAGAAGTCTGGAGAAACGTGAAATGAAGTGCCTTGTTTAACGACAAAAGGTGCCACCACTCGGTGTTAGGATGTGCATTCAATCGACACGGTCACGATCATAAGCCGAACACCCCTAACCACTAGAGTATGTGCCTTCCACTTATGCTATTTGGAATGGCAACTTTGAGTTAACGAAGGAGAACCTGCCCATTTTATTGATCTCACAAAAATTCTATATGAGTGAATAAAGTACGGTGTCGTAGGAAATTATATGGAGGTTATCATATTTATTGAGTAAATATAACAGTCGTAAAAGAACAGTTTTGAACAAATGTGAGCTGCCGATGTTTACTTCATTGAATCAGACCTTTATGGAATCGATTCTTATTAAAGATTCCAAATATTTGGTATATATATTGACTGAATATATTCATGTTTCGAAGATGTTGACAACATTGATCGCAGTCTCATGATATTGGCAGAACACAATATTCTGTATATGTTTCCATTGATCGTAGACTGGAGATGTAACCTCATTGATTCCAGTATATAAATATTCACAGATTACGTAGAATACGTAGGTAAGTAGAATTTGACAAAATTGATCCCGTTAGTGTAGATACTGATAAAAGCTGTAGTATATTTAGATGTTGATAGAACGGGTACAAATATAAATATTCTAACAAAATATATCACCGTAGAATGATGTTAGCATCCCATAGGCCAGCGCTGTATAGAATAATCGAATTGTACTGTTTACATGCAGCTTGTCTCTCGATATTCTCAATGTTAAGATTGTTATAAAACTTGTTCAAAGTTATATTAAATCATGTCATCGTTGGCATGTGCATCAGAGACATTTTTTTCTGTATTTATTAATAACAATTTAACCAATGAAGAGCAATGGAAGCTACAGAAAACTGAATAAAGTGAAGAAAATCTGTTCAATAAATATTCATTATTGAATAGATTTAACCAATATTTATTGGCTAAATTGAATAACCCATTCTGTCCCTTTTCACAATCAATATGTGGTTTCAAAGGAGCCGTAATTTTCTCTTTTACGTGGGCCCATATTCTGAGTTGGATGCAAATTACTCTTCCAAGTTGCTTCAGTCACAATCTTCATAGTAATGTTCTCACCAAAAGTTTCAGGCTTCAACTAAGCCATTCTATCAATTTTATTGAATTAAAAATAATGACCTGTTACAGTCAAAACTGAGGTTGCCTCAAAGAAATATCGACGCTAAAGTATTATAAACCAGAAATACTGAATAAATTTATTTCCCCTTTTTCTTCTTCGGTGTTATAGTGATTTTTGTTCACCTTCTTGAGGCTGCATTCTTCTTTCTGAATGATAGATTCTTATTTAGTCTTACTGCCAAAAATAATATGTGGAGGAGTTTAGTGGGTGCCATCGATTCCAGAACTTCACCAGTACATAATTTCATCGAACCCCAAAAGGTAAAAGGCAAAGTTGACCCATCCATGGTTTAAATACAGAACGTAAAGGGCCAGAAAAATAATGCAAAGCTACAGTCTTGTAATTGAATAAACACATATCATCGAAACTACCGTGGATCGATAAATAAATACAGAAACTCACACCAAAGAAAGAAATCTATTACACAGTCGTTCTACTTGTTAAAAGTATCAATTAAATACCTATTTCTTTACTGCCCACAAGGAACTGAACACAAGGGGGACAAACAAAGACAACCAAACGGATTAAGTCGTTTATATCGACCCCAGTGCGTAACTGGTACTTATTTAATCGACTCCGAAAGGATGAAAGGCAAAGTTGACCTCGGCGGAATTTGAACTCAGAACGTAGCGGCAGACGAAATACCGCTAAGCATTTCGCCCGGTGTGCTAACGTTTCTGCCAGCTCACCGCCTTAGCATCAATTAAATACCCCTCGAATGATGGCCCACCAGCTTACAGCATGAAGTGTATATTAAATATAATTCTCTTACATGCCACTGAATGGCTGGATGGCGAATATGAATCACTTTTATCATAGGTGTTCTTGATCAGGGTTAATCTCGAACAAAACAATAGCATCAACAAAAAATAGATTATATCTTTGAAACATTTAATATATGTGAGTAGACATTTAGTCTGTAGTACATCCATTCTAGGCAATATATATATATATATATATATATATATATATATATATATATATAAAATGACTAGAGTATTTATGAAAATAGAACAATATACATATTATCTTGAATTATCTTTCAATATGGTTAAATATATTTGATAATAAAGGAAATATACGACAGAGTAATCAATTGGTCCGAATATCAAACCCTCTTTGTGTGTGTGTGTGTGTGTGCGTGTGTGTATGTGTGTGTGTGTATATATATATGTGCGTGTGTGTGCTTCAAGGCAAAGTACGCGGGTTAAGTACACATTGTAGGACAAAATAAAAACTTGTAAAATTATGCACACGTAAATAGGCATACGTAAATACGCAGTATTTAGTACTTTTTCTCGGTTTCTATCTTTCTTTCTTTCATTCTCTCTCTTTCTCTTTTCTCCTCCTACTCCTCCTCTTTCTCTCTCTCTCTTTTTTATTTCTCTGCCTATCTGTTTATCCTAATTAGCTGACAAATTGGTTCTGTGATCAAATTTACAAAGAACTGAATGTGTACAGAAACCAGAAGAAACCTCTAACATATTCCTCGATACATAGGAAGCGGTAAATTGATTTAAAGTATATTAATTATAAAGTAGCTCTAACTAAATTAAATTTGCAGTAATCTTTTATTTAGAAAGTTAATGGAAACAGCAGTAGTGATTCTATTTAAAGTTATTAATTTTATGCTAGTGTCTAAATTCATATGCCGCTAAATATTTAATTGTGAGACTGACTTACATTATATTATATACAATCATGGACTATTATCTCCACTTAGCTGGCAGTTTCTTTCCTTCCCTTGTGTGTTGCTTATTCCTCAATTTGGTTAAATTCTCATAGTTATTGCTTTCGAAAATTTAAGTAATGACTTCACATATTTTTAACAAAATCAAAGTTACAATAAAATATATATTTTCCTGTCTCCTTTCTCTCTCTCTCTCCCTCTCTATCAGTTTGTACTTTTTTTTCTTTCTTGGTACTGGTACTTAGATACTAATCTGCGACATACGTTCAGAGATAGATGCATTCCGAAGCAGCCAAAACGATACGCGCCTCCTCTGTGATTCAGGATGTATGTATTTTGTCGCTATGAAAATTCGAAGGACAACGTTTCTATTTGAGAAACATGTCTTCTTTTGTGGGAACAATAAACACAATTCATACAGGAAGACATATGCTTTCAGACACACGCACGCACGCACACATAATATTGTGCATGTATGTGCGCGCGCTTGTCTGTGTTGCGCGCGCTCGTGTGTATGTGCGAGTGTGTGTTTTTGCATTTGTGTTTGTGCATGTGTGTGTTTGTGTATAAATATATGAATACTAGCAGACCCTGTGCCGTCAAGAATGACGGCTAATTGTAGTATTTTTATATAAAAAGGGTACAAAAGGGTGAAAATAATCAAACAGTGCTTCACTCTGTGTGTGTGTGTGTGTATACATAGATATATGTATGTATGCATGTATGCATATATGTGTTTTATATGCGTTTGTGTCTGTAATTCTATTTTCTATGTATCTTTCAAAATAAATACACACAAACGCATATACACTCACTCAAATGCATAAATATACTTTAAACAAACACATACACACATACACACACACAAACAAACATTCACATGCCTCCTTTTTACAGGCACGCAAATATAGTCACACAGGTGAAGTGGAGTTTGATTTTTTTCACCATCACACTTCCATCGGTGGATCACCCCTTCCTTTCTCAATCGTATATTGTGATGGAGAAATACACAAGAGTATTATTATAGTAGATTATTATAGTAAATGACACACGTCGCTCTCTTTGCCACTTCCTCTCTCTCATTGCTATTACTTTCTGTCACTCCCACTGAGTCATAGCTATTATTCTCACTACTTCTCTTTCACTGGATTATTATTTTCTCTCCTCTCACTTCACCCCTACTGCTTGATTTTGGATATATATATATATGATTCCCTTGGCAAGTGATTGCTTTGGTGTTGCCGTGAGTGGAAGCGTATGGTAGGCGTGCGTGCATGGTGTGTATATGTGTGTATATGTATGCGTGTGTGTATGTGTGTGTACGTACTTTGGCGTTTGTGTGTATATGTGTGGAGAGTTCTCCTTATCCATGTCGTGATATGTAAACGTGTATGTGTGTGCGGGAAATGTATAGATGTCTTGCGGTAAAGCAAGAAGGAAGGAAGACGAAAGCAGAAAGGAGAACTGAAATAAAGTAACAGATGTACGACTACTTGTGTAATGTGTACAGAGTTCCATGTCTGAAACGTACGTAGGAATTTAAGATATACACATGTGCTACTTTTCACACACATATATATATATATGTGTGTAGTTAATACAAACATGAACAAAGAGAAAACAACGCAAGGACGTGGAACGGATATAGTGATATTGGACGCTTAGGAACGGAAAGAATGAAGGAGGGTTTAACGTTTCGAGCGGAGCTCTTCATCAGAAACATAGAAAAAGGAAAGGTCCAAAGAAGGGAAGTCGGAGAAAGAAAATCGCCAACGATACACACACACACACACACACACACACACACATATATATATATATATATAGGTGTGTGTGTATGTCTAATTTCGTATGTGAGTGCGTGCTTGTGCGTGTTTGTGTGTATCTATCCATATATATATTTATATATATATATGCCTATGTAAGTATGTCTATGTATGTCTGTATATATATATACATTTATAAGCAAAGAGCGGATGATTAATAGTAAGAGAGAGACAGAGACAGACCATGGAAGAGAGTGAGTGAGATAGAGATTGTATAGAAAGAAAGATTTTCATTGGAAGAGATCGTTTAAGAAATGAGAAGAAACTGACAATCCGAAAGAGAATAACAAAGAGAAGCTGTAGCTGAAGGCCGAATCTTAAGCATGATATATGTGTATGTGTGTATGTGTGTGTGTGTGTGTATGTGCATGTGTGTGTGTGTGTGCGTGTGTGTGTGTGCGTGAGTGTGTGTGTGTGTGTGTGTGTGTGTTAGCGACTAGAAGACAAAATGATATCAGAAGAGATATGGTAAAAAAAAATAGAGATATTCAGAAACAGAACGAAAAAAGCATTTCTTCTATTTTACAATTAAACTAAATTCTGATGCTGATCATTTATAATCTTGGATAATAATATTCCTTAGGGTTAATTTAGAGATGTTTTCAAAGATATCTCATTGGTTTTTGTTCTTCTCCATGGTTTCTACAGGAATCTAATCAGAGTTATGAATACAGCAACTTTAGTTGTTGTCCTTCATGGCAAGAGGAAGTCATTGAGTGTTGTTGGGGAAACATCTCTGTGAATTGTTTGAAAATATCCATCACTACATCACTTGAAGCACATCATTTTGATAACAATAAAGATAGCAGATAGTAAAAACAAGAAGTATCATCAACAATGGCAGACAATTTAATAACAACATCAATGAAAGCAACAAATATAACAAAGTTTTTGGATAACAGCAGCAACTGCTTTTCTGTTGACTTTTTTTATTGAAACAAAAATGAACACATAAAAAGAAAATTACAATTTACTATTCTCTTCTATAATAACTGTTGTAAAAATTATCGATACGGCTATATTGATAGCTTTACTTGTAATAGCAGATTACTGTATCCTGGCGGCAGACAGTGTTTCAGCGGAGGTCTTACCAGGATCAAAACTAGCGCAGATGTCGTGGGCGAGGGTTGAAGTTGAGCCAGCATAAAGAAAAACGTTGGCGAGATCAAGCAAAAATGACTTTATGAAGTTGTTGATTGTTGTTAATACACTACATATTTCAAGTGGAGTCAATGTCGCTTCATTGCTCTTTCCTCTGTGACGGTGGTCTTTGCATGTATTAGATAACACACATTGCTGAGAGAATGGGGAATAACCCCATTCTGAAATTTCAAACTGTTTTTCCACACGACAAATATTTAAATGAACCAACTCGGTAGCTTCTACGTCGATGGCCCACCTGCTTAAAATATCGGTTTGGTGGCGGATGTCCTCTTAGACACGGGGAACACCATCACAATACTAGAGGGGCACAAACTGCACTAGCAGACTTGGGCTGGTCAGAGATTCCTTGTTCAAATTTAACAAGGGTCATTAAATTCAATCCCTGACTCAATAAACTTACCTGACAGCACCAGATTACACGTGGTTGTGGAGAGCAGGAAGCCGAGGTGCTACTTCTGTGGAAACGATCGGCACCTCAAGGTCGACTGTCCCAAATGCAAGGAGGTGCGTCGGACGCTACAACGTACACCAGAACCGGGAGTCACCTCCAGTACAGCAGTAGCAACAACAGCAGCAGCGGAAAGCAGCCCAAACACCAACGCCATCAGCAACAGCAACAGCAACAGCGACGCCATCTCAAGCCGTCACCAGGGCACCACCAACACCAACATATATATATACACGTATATATATATATATACATGAATATATATATACATAAGAGTATATATATACTTATATATATATATATATTATATTATATATATATATATATATACATAAGTACAAACACACGCATATATATATAATATATATATATATATATATATATATATATATATATATATAATATATATATATAATATATATATATATATATATATATATTATATATACGCATATATACGTGTGTGTATGTGTATATGTGTGCATGCATGTGATCGGGAGAAGATTGAGAGACAGCGGAATAAAGGATACAGCGAAAGAAGCCAAACATTGCTAAAAGTAAAATCGGATTAACTACCAAGAAGTGTTAATAAAGCGGCTAATTGGGTGAGGCATAAGAATATATGACAGATTATTTTAAATTCTTTCTAGTTTGAGTTGAAATTCCGTCGAGATCAACTTTGCTTATAATCCATCTTTAGCTGCCATATCAGCTACTGTCATCAGTTGTGTATGCAGAATCACCAGTATATATTCGCTAAAAGTGTCCTTGAATGCACAGATTATCATATATAAAACAATGTTTAAATCAAGAAATTTCACACTTAATATCATTCAAAAATTCTATACTAGAACAAAAGGAGGCGGATTACATTGTAGTTTAGAAACATGTTTCTTCATCCATAACAGAAAACAAAATATCCAGCCATACTTTTGTGTTATATCAACAAGTGAAAGTAGAAAGATTCTATGTAAAAATTTAAAATATATGATAACTCTAAAGTAAATCCTGGACAAAAGTAGCAACGGATATAAACTATGTACAGCAGAGAAAAAAGTTTTTTAAAAAATATCAATGCAGCTTATATATATTCCGTTGAAACCGGAAGATATAGGTGTGCAGCTTAGTTTATTTTACTATTTCACAACGTCTCTTAAATGGAACTTAATTCTGCACATGAGTATATAAATGTGATGGCTGATGAAACTGTATAAACAGAACGTTTGAATGTGTAGTGTACAATGTACACTACACCGAGGTAGACTTATATAAACAGAAGAGATTTATATATTTATGGCATTTTAAGAACTTGAGTTTCGTATGTTATTCTTGCTGACAAATTATTACAACATATGCTAAAAAAATTTGGTTTTTTCCATACTTGCTATTCATCATCTCATTTTAGATACGTTTAGATAAGAAGAGACCTTTTTGGAAATGATGACTCTTGCTTGAATTCCTGATTGAAATGCCAGGCTTGAGTCATACGAATAAGAAGACTTGAAGTGTGGAGCAGTGGATCAACAGTTTCGGAATGATAGACTATTATATAGTTGACTCATGTTTTATGCCCATTACTCAAATTTTCAACACAGCAAATATGTATACGTCTGTTATAATCCAGTTGTATGTTTCAGATAATAAGATTACTAGCTGAATACAGGTATAAATTTTACTACCATTTCACCCATAATTTTTAAATATGTAACTGGGAATGTCTGAAAATTTATGCACGA
>NC_043008.1:932692-975192 GCF_006345805.1 Octopus sinensis | reverse complement strand
AGGTTTATAAAATATGTTTCAATCTCTTCAGTTTCATGTGAATACGGAGATACGTGTGTGTAACTGTGCGATAGAAGCAATGACATTGTTTCTCTATGAATGTCTATGTGTGTGTATTGAGTAGTAGTAGCAGTGGTGGTGGTGGTGGTGGTGGTGGTGGTGGTGGTGGTGGTGGTGGTGGTTCAAATGAACAGTGGAAATGAAGTGAAATTCTGTATCCATTCATAAATTTCTCCCGAATCTAACTATTAATTTCTAACAAGCCTTCAATAAAATGATATTAACGCCTCGGTATAATGAAAAATGTCCCAGTGGAGAACGTCCTATTTTTAATATCTTCTCAATTCTTCATAATATAGAGTTCAAATTATATAAAATGAAATATTCCAAAAATATCATCATCCCCATATTACCCAAAATGCAATTTTGTAGGCTCGTAGGGAAAATGGTATAATCTGACAAAAATACTTTAAAAGGTTTTCTTTTTAATTTTTTTTTATTTTTTCATCTTATCTTTTCCGAAGCCAAATTAAAATTTATGCTCTGGGTTAGGGGAATTGTGTTGGCTGGTTCAGAAATTATATTCAACATTCAAGGGAGACTTTTATCTTCACACTTCTTCCTGTAAAGTCTAAAATGAAATAAAAGAAATGTGGTAAAGAAAGCCTCGTTTTCGACATGATACCTATTGTTATGAGAAAGTTTATTGAGAATCTCCTCCCCCCCCCATCAAACCCACCATAGAAAAGGAAGAAAGCGAGAATGTGATAAGAAGAAAAGTGTGTATATATGCGTGAGAAAGAAAATAAAAAACGTGAGAGTAAGAGTGAAAATGTGTGAATGTTCCTGATTTTTTTTTCTTTCCATCGTTCACGATCTAAAGGTCGAATTGTTAAAGGAATCAGGAAGCAAAATGGAAGTGAAAATGAAAAGATCGTAATTTCCTTAAACATGCATGTTTCTGGTTGCATCAATATTTTGTGTTCTTTAAAATAGATTCTGAAGAGAAGAAAGAGCAATAAAATGTTTTTATTGGAATTTTTAAAATGAATAAACCACATAAACGTTTTTAATTTACTTGGATATTTACTTGATAATGGCTTATATTGTTTACTTTAATAATTCATTTCGGTTTGTTTGGAAATAAATTGCATAGATAAGATTTTATAGAATAAAAATATATTTTTAAAAAGAGGTGTTGCTTTAGGGAATTTGCAAGAGATCTAGCACTGGGAACATTTAATCGAATGATTTATAAACAAAGACGTTTAAAACGTGACCATCACACCGGTTTTATGAGGCATAGTGCATTTCTGAACATATTATCCAATATTCCCTTCATTTAAAAACACAGCAACAAATTTTCAAAAGTTTTGGCTTCTCTTTTCAGCATTTTGACTGATTCTATTGAGCAGCATAAAAGAGCCCTTTAGCTCCCTTTAAATTTGAAATTTTCCATTTGCAAAGACACCAAATCTCATACGAAGAAATACAAGCAAAAACAAAGGCTGGAGTCTTTTACGCAAAACAATAATTTAATACAAACTGTGAAGTATTGAATTATTGGTTAGTGTATGAGTAACTTCTACATGTGCACATAAAATTGATGAAGAAATCCCTACATGGGATTGAAATTACTGTTCACCTGTTTTACTGAAGATATATATAGACTTACATACGTTTAATCATAGTACAATGTTGCACAATGTGAACACAATAATATATGAATGTGTATACGTATATTTATGCATGTATATGTGTGTGTTTTTGTGTGTTTGTGTGTGTGTATGTGTAAATGTTTTGACATGTTATGTGTTTAATTATATTTGAATTCATTGCTTTTAGGCATTCGTCCGACGAAATTTCGTCAAACGTGTTTTCGTCCACGTCTTTTCGTCTGACGTCTTTTTGTCCGATGTTTCCTTTGTCCAACGACTTTTTGTCCAATTTTAAATAAACTCTTTAGAAAACAAGGTGAAATATCTCTAATGATATATTCACAGAACTATAACGAGCCTCGTTATAGGATTGTCATTATCGTTTTTTTTCTTTTTTTTTTTGTTGTTAACAGTTTTACTTTCTCTTTTTGCGTTTCTCTCTTAAGTATGGTGCTGTTTATAGAGAGTGCTGCAAATTTAGTGTACACATTTTTAATTTACCCATCCCGAAAATACAAAGTTCATAGTATCAAACAAAAACAAAAGAAAACTTATACTTAAATCTACGATTTTCATTCAATCAAAGCAAAATTAGGAAAAGAACACTGGAGATGTGAGAAAAGAAGGCTGTGTTCAGTGCGGATTCACACGGAAACGGAAAACGATGAGCGGAAAATTATTAATTTTTCTAGTGAGGACCTTCATCCTGCTGATGTAGATTCGTTCAATGCTGGAAAAGCAGTTGCAGGAATGAAGCGTTGGACAAAGTGATATAGGACGAAAAACCGGGTCACGTTACAGAAGATATATATATATAAAATTATTTACATATGTTTAATCATATACCGTGTTGCAAATATTGCCTCTGTAGTACAATGTGAGCACAAGTAATACATGTACGTGTGTACAAATATACACATGTATGTGTGAGTTAGTGTGTAAATGTTTTGTGATGTGTGTGTTCAGTTATATTTGAAATCGTCGCTTTTTTTGAGCGATATGATTATATTCCTGTTAAAAATATGAAAAATATGACTAAACTTGTTACTACTAAACAAGTGTACTTGGCATTTTTAAAGGATATTAGGATAATGTCATTGCTGTTTGAGTTATATTATTTAGCAAAATGCAGTGACGGTGCCGATTGAATACTTACTGGGACGCGCAATGGGTAAAATCATTGGAAGTGTTCAGTATTAATATTGATAGTAAATGACACAAACGTAATGTCTCCTCTCTATAATACCATTCTACATCAGTTTACCTCACTTTTATGCTGATTTATTATCCACCGCTACCATCATCCTAACCACACGCCAGTCAACATATCCAACCAGCAAGAAATTAGGTGACTTTCTGTTGTCTAGTTTGTCCGCTTGCTTGAGTGTTTGATTGATTTAGTGTTCTCTGTGGTATCTAAGAAACTATTGAAGCTAGAAATACGAGTTATACGAAACATGAAATCAATTATACGAAAGAAAATAGAAATATGCTCACATGCATGGTTACATAACAACCTAATCTTTTTTCAGATATTGGTTGCTTATAATAGTTTGCAGTATCAAACACATTCAAATAGAGACCAAATATACACAGAAAATTTCGTTATCGATGTTGCCTTTTCCTTTATTTTTTAGTAAAAACTGATATGTCAAATATTTATTTCAGATATGTAAAGTATTAGATTTTGGATTAGTATTAGGTAACAAACATATCTCTACTACTGGCAAGAACCGTTCTATTTCAGAATTGCTGGAAATAAGTGGTTCATGTCGCTCTGGTAGCATTGCTTGAGGAATGCACCGAGGAATTATTTTTAGATAATGGCTGCAATTTGAAAGGGGCTGAGAACTGTTTGAAATTCTGTCGTAGACAATGGTTTTCGACTTACGCCTAAGATTTCATTGTTTGTAGTTATAATCACGAAAGAGTTTAACAAAATGCCTCCGTCCGTAACATCACGTAGTCGATGAGGTTTACGCAGTCTTTTAACGTATTTGGAGCTGCACTTGACGATGTAGAAGAATAGTTCATAAGACTGTTCGCAGATCAGTCTTTTGCCGCCTTGAAAAAGAAAAGGCCGTTACTTGTTTGCTTCACCTTGCTTTCTGTCCTCAAGTTTACCACACAGATGTTCAAAGGTGCTGTGTTGAAATTTGAGCTCCACAATATACGTGGTGGTATCAAAACGTTCCTGCACTAGTTCTAGCCCGCAAACAGACGGCAGCACACGGTTGCGTGCGCAGTGAGAGCTAGCAGGGACCTTCATGAGGTAGTGTGCCGAGTTTATTTCACAAGTAGTGGAATTTGTGTTTTCGTGATCACGTGTATACTGTAGTCTGTGATTTTTCAATGGACAGGAAGTTGGAACAAGAAGCGAAGCCAGCGGGAAATGTTGCGTTAGACTTGAGTCGTACGTAATGTTTCCAGTGATGTGGGTGCTTCAAAGGCAGAAGAACATCCCTGGAAGAGGATGAGAGATCTGGAAGATTAGCCACAAACGTCAAACACCCCATCCCACCCTGAAATGTGGAGAAAATCCATCTGTTTGTGCATAAGGACAAGTTTCTCATAACACTTTTGTATCGTCTTCTAAATGTTTTACGTTCTTGTGCCAGTTTGTATTTTTCTACATGTAATATATATATATATATATATATATATATATATTACATATATATATATTATATGTATATATATATGTATGTACTCATATGTATGCTTATACATATACATACATACATATATATATATATATAATATATATATATATATATATATATATATATATATATATATATATATAAATGTAGGAATGCATGAATGTATATGTGGGTATATGTGGGTGTATGTGTGTGTAAGGGTATGTGTATGCGTACGCATAGGCAAACGACGGGCTGATCACGAATTGTATGACTTCATCATTTGCTTAACTCTTTTTAAAATTTTCCCAGGGCTCCACAACAACAACAACTGCAGCAACAACAGCGACAGCAGCAACGTCAGCAACAACTGCAAAAACTTATAGATGCATTATCGATAAAATATTAACATCCATAGAAAAAATAATCAATCTAAAACGCTTATTAATAATTGAACAGTTTGACTTTTTTTTATTAGCAAGACTTAGTCTAACTGATTTATGCGAAATACCGGGAGATAGAGATTTTTCCCCTTCAACTCAAGTGCATTCCGTACATAAAACATATATCTAAGTAAAGCGCATAAGGTTTCAGTGTGTTTTTTTTTCCTTTCTTGGTTCTATTTGTTGTTGCTTTTCGTATGTACATAGATTGTGCTGTATATTAAAGGGAATTTCAGTCATTGCAGTAGTAAATGGTGTATTTCTTTGCTAAAGCAATTATGCTTTGTATCAATTTATTTATAGCTTGTGGAATAAATTGAAGTTCGAATTCCAGTAATGTTCACTATGTAAATTTTACCTTCAGGTTACAATTACATTAAATATAAAACTCGGTTTCTCTATATGGAGGAGACGTTGGAAGGGGGGAAATAAGAGGAAATGAGAAGGAAAAAAACATGACACATAGCGTGCATGATACATACACACACACATATATATACATATAAATATGTATAAATACGTATACATGCATACGTATGTGTATATATATATATATATATATATATATATATATACGCACATCCACATCTCTCCATATGCATATACATACATTTATATAAACAGAATAGGTAGACAAATACATACATAGATAGAAACTTACACATCTACACATTTTATGTATATGTGTGTGTGCGTGTGTATATTTGTATTGACAACTATGTGTATATATATGTATATATACATCCATATATATATATATATGTGTGTGTGTAAATATATATATGTGTATATATATATATATATATGTATATGTATATATATAAGTTCACCTATGACTATATACATACATACCTACATACATGTGTGTGTGTATGTGTCTGTTGTGTGTGCGCACGTACCTGTGTACATGTGTGCGTATGTTTGTTTGTGTGTGCACGCGTGTGTGTGTGTAAGTACTCGTAGTAGGAAGTTATTTGTGCGAATTATTGAAATCTGACGAGTGGTGCAAAACAACACAAAAGAATGAATCAGGATCGCAGGCTGCAAATAGTGAAACTGCGAAGAGGGAGAAGTTAAGAAAAGTAATTAGACCTCTTCACTGTTGACATTTGATACACTTAGAAAGCTGAAGTGGTATATATCTCGTGGGCAGTATCATCATAATTGAGAGATAAGAGTACAAGCGTAGAGTCGAGGTGTAATTGTTGCACATAGAGGATTTATCTAATTATTTTATTTGATTCCATCCTCACTGACCCAGTTAAACTTTGAGGGATGTGAAAAATGTGTGGTTTGTAGAACGGAGCTATATTTTATTACAGAGCTTGCTTACCAACCACATGGTTCCGGGTTCAGTCCCACTGCGTGGCACCTTGGGCAAGTGTCTTCTACTATAGCCTCGGGCCGACCAAAGCCTTCTGAGTGGATTTGGTAGACGGAAACTGAAAGAAGCCCGTCGTATATATGTATGTATATATATGTGCATGTATGTTTGTGTGTGTTTGTCCCCCTAGCATTGCTTGACAACCGATGCTGGTGTGTTTATGTCCCCGTTACCTAGCGGTTCGGCAAAAGAGACCGATAGAATAAGTACTAGGCTTACAAAGAATAAGTCCCGGGGTCGAGTTGCTCGATTAAAGGCAGTGCTCAAGCATGGCCGCAGTCAAATGACTGAAACAAATAAAAGAGAAAAAAAAGAGGCTCTCACTAATAGATATATACATACAGACACAGACACACGCACACACAAACAGATATATATATATATATATATATATATATATATATATTATATATACGTTTATACATATATAATTATAGATATACATATTTATACATATATATATATATATATATATATATATGTATATCTATAATTATATATGTATAAACGTATATATATATATATATATGTATGTATTTCTGTATATGAACGCACATACGTACGTACATACATGCATACATATATACATACACACATGCTTGCTTTCCAGTCACATGGACCAGGGTTCAGTCCCACAGCGGGAAACCTTGAGCAAGTGACTTCTACTAGTATAGCCTCGGACACACAGAATACGTTTGAGTGAATCTGGCAGACGAAAATTGAAGGGACCTAGAAATACTAAGTCTTTTAAAGAAGGAGCAAAGAAATGCGGCATGCATTCTCCAAATCTTGTCTATTAGGGGCACATTCCCAAAATTCTCCATCTAAGATTCCTTAGAGGAATAGATGCACACTCCTAAGTGTGTGCATCAACAGGTTAACAAACAATAACTCAACTACATATTTACCAACACCGGCAAGTCATATAACGAAAAATACCGTGTCACTTTGGATGTAACTGGCCTGAAATCTCTTTAAAGCGAGATATATACGTGTGTGTGTGTGTATGTGTGTGTATGTATGTATGTATGTATGTTTGCCTGTACCTGTATATACATACGTACATATATCGATACATAATAGCGATACATACTGTATAGATGCATAGATGCATAGATGCATACATACATGTGTGTGTATGTGTGTGTGTGTGTGTGTGTGTGTGTGTGTGTGTATGCTTATGTATTCTCGCTTTCAACCAAGCTATATTCGTTTTCATTGGTGATATTTTTCACGCCATGTTAAGCTTAATCGAGTTCAGTTTTTCTAGGTCGTTCAAACAATGATTACCCTCTTTGTCATACAGAGTGTATCTAGAACAAACTCTATCTCGAGATGGCCGGATGTGATTTGATGGAAACCTAGATATTATTTCTACCACTTTCAGACGCTTCTTTGGGATCTTTCCTTTGTCTGGTAGATTGTTTTAGGCTCAGACCAGCAAATTTGTGAAGCAATTTTTATTTCGCTTTTGGTCAGTAAATGTTTTTTCTATTTTCTTTTATCTAGAAATCAAATCAATTGACTACAATTCCCTTTAAACTTTGCTTTTGTGACTTAGACATCAACGTTTTGAAACTGGCCTATTTTCCATTCATTTCAGACATATGCAGCGCCGAGTAGCTGAGGCTGAAATATCGTTATAGTAAATATTCTGTTCAATACCACAGATTTGCTTGTCAGTTGCTTGCCCTTAACAACTTGAGCATATCCCTTGGTGACTGACAATATTTGCATCTCTGATCATGAGCAGGAGTTGTCGGGGAGCATCATAGTAATATATTGAGAGAGATTCTTTGGGATCTGAATGAAAAAGCAACATTTGAAGCAAATATTAGACATCTATCATACTTTCTAGGGGTCAGCAAATAGAAAATAACCGTTACTAACTAAGGGAAAAAATGTTGTTACACATTTTAATAAAAGGGGTTTAATAAAAGGGGTTTAAATATATATATTTTTTTTTGATGTGATGTATACAACACCAAATTACCATGTAAGTCCTTTTTAATTTTATTATCTCTCTCCGATTTTATTCCTGACCGAAGAATTTTTCTGCATGAAGATACGTTTCAAACTGACTAATAACAATAAAAAGCATCATTTTTAATTAGATTGTATGACCAAATGGTTACGCTTTTTTTTAACGTCTTGTAAAATATCTTATGACGATTTTGCAGACAAATGAAAACTTGAGTTATAGTATACGAGTACCAAGTCAGACTGAAAATAGTGTTAATAATTTAGCTGTCTTGTTTGTGTGACTCTGCTGTTTTTATGCATTCTGTTTGACGTATTTATTAAACATTTAAAAATGTCGTTGATTTTTTCCTTTTGTCGGAATAGTTTTTTGTTTCTTTACTTAGATAACACAAGAAAAATATTTTCAAAATAGAAGAAAAGAATTTTTAATATATCATATTATATATGGTAGCTGTTAAGAAATTTCAACATTGTTTCACTGGTAAATTGTTATCACACACTAATATCATTATATCACTTGTTGCAGTCAATATGATACGAAAGAGTTTAGCGCTGTCTATCTCCACAGTACATTACAATGGAGAAAGTAGATTGTTAACACCTCTAGCCCTTTCTACCAAATTCAGCAAATTCTGTGATAAAAGCCATTTTCGAATATTTTTTTAATATAAAAATTACAAGTCCAGGCAGTCGAATATGTTGCTTCTTGGCATTTGTATTATTTCTTTTTGCTTACAATTTACACATTGAATTATTCATCTATTTAAGGATGTATTTGTCAACTGAGGTACGATGTATATCTCACATTTATTCCACTTCTAATGAGTGTCATAAATATTCATTTAAGTTCTGCAAATGAACTCTTTTTCAACTGAACATCGAAAAAGGTCGATTTACGAAAGCACAAATACGGATTCGGTCCGCTGTATTACATCTAGGGAAACTACCTTCTTTGATAGCCTCCAGGCCGGACAATGCCTTCTAAGTGAATTTGGTACACAGAAAATGTGTGGAAGCCCTCACTTCCACACACACATATATATAGATAGATAAGCAGAAAAAGAGAGAGAGACAGAGAAATATAAATATGTATATACTTATACACGAGTGTCCAGCTTCTATATATATATGTGTGCATGTATGTTGTATAGTAAGAGTAAACGTGTTTATCTGCATCACTATCTTATAGTCACCTTTCACTTTGCGGACTTTGTCCTGGATAAAGACTTCGTATAGTAAGTTCAAACATCCTGAGCACATAGTTGCCCCACTTCGTTTTCTTGTCTTTGTTTACAAAAAATTTCTCGCGATACTTTAATGTGACTTCTCTTGTTTTTTTTTTTCCTTTTTGAATCCAATATGGGGACAAATACCAATTATTCTGTGACCGGTTGGAGAATTCTTGAAATATTTTCTTAAAATGAAACCAATGGTACCTTTAATACACAAATACAGAATCTTTATCCACCAATGCGGTGTTGAGCACTCATTCTCATTGTTCGATATTTACGTGTATAAGTACGTATGTATGTATGTATGTATGTATGTATGTATGTATGTATGTACCTATCTATGTATCTATGCATTATGTATGTATGTATTATGTATGCATGTATGTATGTATGTATGTATGTATGTATGTACGTATGTATGTATGCATTATGTATGTATGTATGTATTATGTATGCGTGTATGTATGTATGTATGCATGTATGTACGTATGTATGTATGTATGCATTATGTATGCGTGTTTGTATGTATGTATGTATGTATGTATGTATGCATCTATGTATGCATTATGTATGTATGTATGTATGTATGTATGCATGCATTATGTATGTATGTATTATGTATTTACTATTCTTAAACAAGAATTTTGTGATATTGAATTCGAAATTTCGCCCGGCTAAATCATCTTCTAACTTCGATGCATGAGAAATAGTCTTGCCTTTATAGAGTGTCTGTTGAGTTGAAAATCTTCCATGGTTGCGTGAGTTTGAGTGGAGCAGTAACAATGGATTTTTATGGTTGTTTGTTTTGGAGAAGTTTAATTGGTTAAATTTGGGATCATATTATTCAGAACTTATTCATCGATGTAGAACATTATAAACAATATTGGAGGTATTTATTTTTCTCAGGTGGACACAAGGTGTGACAGGATTTTTGTTGCTTTCGGTATTATTGCATTTAATCTTTTTGCTTGGACAATGTAAGTGCCACACTTACGAAGTCCAGTATTTAAGCCCTTAGTAAATGTGTGTTGTCAACTTTTTTCTTTAAAAGTATGTAGATAAGTGGTACGTGTAAGCTGGTCATTTCGTTACTTTTTGTTGTTATTTCCAGGATGTCTTGTTTGCACGGTGATGTTATCACACAGGCATGTCGTGGATTTGCTAGTATAGCCGTGTTAGTAAATGCGTAGGAGTGGCTGTGTGGTTCAGTCCCACTGCGTGGCACCTTAGGCAAGTGTCTTCTACTATAGCCTCGAGCCGACCAAAGCCTTCTGAGTGGATTTGGTAGACGCAAACTGAAAGAACCGCGTCGTATATATGTATATATATATATATATATGGGTGGGTGTGTGTTTGTGTGTCTATGTTTGTCACCTTAACATCGCTTGACAACCGATGGTGATGTGTTTACGTTCCCGTAACTTAGCGGTTCGGCAAAGAGAGCGATAGAATAAGTACTAGGCTTACAAAGAATACCAACAGCAACAAAAATTCTGTCACGCCTTGTGCTTACCTAAGAAAAGAGAAATACCCGCAGTCTTGTTTACGAATTTTTATATGCATGAAGACATTCAAACCTATTACATAATCACAATTTTAATCAATCAAAATTTCTCGAACACAATTCTCCACAACAATAAGCCATGGAAACTAATTACCACCCCACACAACTTACACATCCGGGGGAGATTTTGACTCTACGGAGACTACATGAAGAAAAGACTAAATCTAATGTACTACAGACGGATGATGGTTTGGCTGGAAACAACATATATATCATTATATATCTTAATTCTACTTTCATTCTTTTATTTCCACTATATTCCCTATCTCCTCCTTTTCAATAATAAATCGAACACCAATACTTTCTCACGCCATCTCTGATGAAAGGATATCCATAATATCCCCCAAAACCGCTCTGAGATTTAATATAGCTGTAAGACTATTTCATTATAAATTTCCTGAAAACTACTCACAGCCTTGGCTTTGTTATCTCATTCTGTTTACATATCTATATATATTATATATAATATATATTAATATATATATATATATATATATGCATGCTAATACAAGACCCGTATTAGAGCCCTCACTCGTATCATTATCGAACGAAGAGTTTAACTACGGTCTGTCCATAGCACTTACTTAGCGTTATCTGACACTCTTTGGGTCTTTTAGATAACAATACCTCACGTATATATATATAATATATATATGTGTATATATATATATATATACACTTTTAGCTGGTCCCTCAACCCTTTTATCAACCCTATTATCTCCCCTTATTTCGCTCTCGCGTCTCATGTTTGATCTTTGACCTCTGGCCGAAATCAGATCGCCATGTTGATTCGTTAGCTACTGCACGCATTTTTTTTCTCTCCTTCTTTCTGTGTTTTTCTCTCTCTGTGTATCTTTCTGTTGAAGAGCGTATGCTCGAAACGTTAAAGACTTGTTTTATTTATATTTCCTGAGCGCCATACTAATACAATTGTTCGTTTGTTTTCCACCTGCCTTCGTCTTTTGTTTATTTTCATAAAGCTTCCCGTTATATATATATGTATATATATATATATATATATATATATATATATATATATTATATATATATATATTATATATATATAGATAGATAGATAGATAGATAGATAGATAGATAGATAGATAGATAGATAGATAGATACTTGCATGTATATGTCCATACACAGACATACACATATGAATATGTATGTATATGTATATATATATATATACATGTATATATATGTATCTATATATATATATATGTGTGTGTGTGTGTGTGTGTGTGTGTGTGTGTGTGTATAAATATATATATATATACACGCGCACACATACATGTATATGTATAGAATAGTATCTATGAGAATGGAAAAGTTACCTAGTTGTCTCACCACTTTATCATTTAAATTTATCTGCTACCCCCCTCCCCTCAAACGCATCCTGATATTCCATTGGTCAACGTTCTAATAGCTCACGTTTTGCATAGAAATGCAACTCATTATAAAATAGACGATACTTTCTGACACATCTATACCATCTGAAGCGTTGGTATTTTGAATTTCAAAAGCGAGGCTATTATATTTAATATCGAATGTCTGTTTATTCAGCGAGTATATTGTCAAGAAAAATATAGCTGAGCAAACTGAAGATCTATAAGCAATTATCTTAGCGATAGACATTGGCAGAGATATCTAGAAAAATATACAAACGTGAAAGTAATTTGCAATGTTTAAAAGTGAACAACCTTGGCTTAACCCCAACGTCTATCTAGTGCCATAATCTATTCACAGATTCACTAGCAATGAGAGGAAATCAAACTTCGAAGTTTGTAGTTGATAAACAGCAATAAACCATGTTTTATAAATTGGAGCAGTAAAACCAATCAAAGCTTTAAGAAACGAGCATTGATTATCGAAATGAAAATGCAGACGGCGATTTGCTGTGCCTTCGATATCTGTATCGTAGCGTGAGAAAACACGAGAAAGATTAACATAATGTAAGACTGGAGTTTCGATTGTAAGTTTTCCTCTGTGTTGTGCCTCAGTATTTGTTCTAAGTTGACCTGTTGTGGTTATTTGCAGAATGTTACCGAAACAAATAAAACATTTTTAGAAAACTTCTTTGTCAGTTAATGAAATCAAAATCGATTATCTCCTCGGCATAGGTAAATGTACAAACACACGTACGCACACACACACCACACACACAACACACACACACACACATACATACATATATAGATAGATAGATAGATAGATAGATACATATATATATAATATATATATATATATATATATATATATGTATATATGCATATATATATATGTGTGTGGTGTGTGTTTGTGTGTTGTGTAGTGTGTACGTGCGCGAGTGTGCGTGTCATTGTTCAGTTCCATTTCAAGATTCTTTGCCAATAGAGAAAGAACCGGTTTCTAACCAAGATCCAAGGCGCCTTCATTAGAATTCCAACATCAAAAGAGTATTTTGTATGCATGTAAGTATATATATATATATATATATATATATATATATATATATATATATATAGGTATATGTGTGTGTGTTTTGTGACGTCTTGATATGTAAGTATACGAGTAGAGTTCATTTATGGAGAAGTATTTCTACCGATTACCCAGGCCAGCGGAATGCTTTGTTTGAAGGTCATAATCCAGTACAAATATCATGTTATCATATGAATAATTTTTATTTTCAGGTCGGCATGTAGAGTATATTTGAAAACGCAGAAGAATGCCAAACTATGCTCACAGTCAAATGAACGAGTTTGTACGTGGTGGGATATGAACTGATGACAATAGCGGTGAAAATATTCTTCATATTTCGTCAGACACTGTTCAAGTAAAGGTTGGACATTTTCGATAATATACTTTCACCCAAATCAGATCAGTAGTCTCTTCTAGACTTAGATTCAATAGGTTCGAATAATATGCGTGTTGGCCACTTTTAGAATGGTTTTGATCATAGGTCATCTTGACTAGTGCTAAACAAGTTCTAAACAGCAACAACAACAATAACAGCAGCAACAACAACGATATTCGTAAAATCCCTGCGGCATTTGCTCAATTATTAACATTTTGAAAGCAAGAAAGTCAAATATAGATGCCATTAAGACTTGGTTTTATTTCAGCAATTTTGAGATGGGAAATATTCTTAATAATGTAAGTTACTAGGTGCTATTACGCTGCGTAATTCCGCCTTTAATACTTAAGAGCAAGTAGTAAGAAATGGTAAATGAAGCAGCGTTTCGTTTCTTTCATGACTTGGAGAAATACAGTTCAAAAGTTAAAAACGAATGCGCTACAACCTAAATATGAGCCATTCGCCAACAATATAAAAATGTACAAAATCACAATAGAAAGCCATGGTTTGACCTCAGCTTCTAATATGATTAGAGTTGGATAGAAATATTCCATCATTTCTGACTGTAACTGATGATATCAATATCATGGAACATTTGGGAAATAATTTTCCGAACAATTCAAGCCATTCATTCAGTTCTCAATATGAAATTTATCACAGGTCTAGAATTTTAGCAGCGGCGAGCCAAAATGCATGCATAATAGGACATCTACATTTCATAAATTGAAATTTGCTGTCACTATAAGCAATCTTCAGCAAAATGCTTTCCCATAAGATTTCAGATTATACTTGATCTTTGTCACGTGCTATATAATAACTGCAGACAACGAATGCACAACGAATGATAGATTATCTGCTAAGCGACAGAAGGAATTTTAGATTTGTTACGAAAATTAACATGAAATGCGGAGGATTTAATACGGTGGATATAAAGTAGTGCTGCTTTGCAATGGAATGTATTGGCATAATGGTTAGATCTGACATATTCAGTTATGACCATTCACATTCTGAATTCAAATATTACCAATATCAACTTTATTTTCATATTTCCGAGGTCGATAAAATACGAACCATACCGATAGTCGTGAAAATTAAAGCGGAAGACAATAGTGGCCTCTAGAATCATCGAAGCAAGTGACTAGCTGATAATTTCCGACGAATTCTCTCAGTTCTGCATATTCATTAAGAACAGATGAAATTATTCACATCTATAATCACATAATTAATGAGAAGAGCAGTGCCTCACATTTAAATTTAATTTTGCAAGACATGCTCGGCGTAAAAGTAAGTGGTAGTCAACAAAAACGGAAGAGGATGCTGCCCGCTCGGGTCGAATTATTTGACAGAACAATATTAGCTCGTCTTACCATTGAGTAACAGATTTCAAAAAACTAGCGTGGAAAAAAGTACAGGCATCAGAATTACCATTAGCTGACAGATGGAGACTGTGGTTTAATACCTGGTCTGATATCTATGAAAAGTACCGTATCCATTACCATCGCTTTATCAAATCTAGGACACTATTTCGAATGTAACTGTTTTTAGAGGGGTTTCGTTACTATGTCTACAACAACTTGCCACGTATAAATTCTTTCATTGACTAGGGTTTACGTTTGCTTCTAAAATTTATATCTCATCAATGTTCCCTTTTCCACCGTCCGTTTGAATACCAGCCACTTATTTTCTAAAAACATCATATCCAACTACTTATTCTCCTTCACTATTCACTTCCCACATATTTGATTATTTCACCACACATTAATCAGTCTTATATGTTCAATGCCACCATAAATATCATCGAAATCTCACCAGCAATATCATCAAAATGTAGAGGTGCGGAACAGTTTCTAGCTTTAAGGGAATAGCGAAATGCCTGTTTGGGGCCTCAACATTCTGCGTTCTTTTACGGGGCTTAGAAAAACTGAAGGACAGTTGCAATTTGAGGGGGGAATAAGCTGAATGAAATCATAATTACCTGATCCTCCTGTATTTTCTTTTAGCCAAGGATAGAAACTTCTCCAGTAAATCCTGGCATTTGCTATAAATGTGAGTACACTTGACCTCCAAGGCCATGTGTATTCCCAAAAGAATATATATTTCGGCAAATTTGCAAATTTAGCGAACGGATTTTCGCATTGAAGATTATCATTGATTTCAACGGATTTTCTTCTCTTTTCAAATGTTATTTGTTGTTACAAAAGAACTGTTCCTTTTGGCAATGTTTTCCTTTGTAAATAATGGAAAAAACACGTATGTGTACGGTAGTTTCAATCAATGAATATATTTATGTACATGTATGCATGCAATCATGTATGCATGTATATATGTATGTATATATGTAAATACTTATGACGTTTTTTTTTCCTTAAGTTCCTTATTCGAATTCGCCCTTTAGCTGGTTTTTTCACAAGTAAAGCTTCTTCATTGCCAGAATTAGAATATCAACGGTAGTAAATATATAACTGCAAATATATACATATACATACATATATATATATATATATATATATATATATATATATATATATATATATATATACATATATATATATATATATAAATATATAGTATATATGTATGTATGTATGATGTATGTATGTATGTAGTATGTATGTATGTATGTGTATGTAGGTATACATATAAGTATGTATGTATATATTATGTATATGTGCGTGTATGTGGGGGGTGTATGCGTGTATCCATGGAAGTCTTTATTATTTGCTTACAGCCTGTAATGCAAAAGCTAGCTGGTCAGTTTCTTAACCTTTAAAAGTATTTTTTTTCGTGCATATCAAATTAACGTTCGCTAATACAGCCAAGAACAAAAATAATGATATTCATCATACCGTTCCTCTTTTCAGTTACATAACACATACGTATATATACATATGTGTGCGAGTATATATGTGTATATACATTTACATGTCTGTGTGTTTGTATGAGTTTGTGTGTGTACGCGCGTGAAAATTGCGGGCGTGTTTGTCAAATATCTTTTCACACAAGCTTATGTGAAAGAAGCCCAATACTCCGACAATAGCTTAAAAAGATCATATTAGATAATGCTGTCCTGGATCATCCATCTGATTATGTAAAGGGAGCTGATCCGCCACAGAAGGAATAACCTTCATTGTACGTCGATTCATTCAAAGAGGACTCGAGACTATAGAGCAATAGGGCTCGATATTTTAATATCTACAGCATATAAGCTTCTGTATCATCATATAACATATAACCATCTTCAGACAATTGTCACACTTGATACCCGAATACAACTGAACACTTTCCAATTTTATAACAGTCCCCAAATTCTTTTGTTATTACTTTCATCACGAAAATCTGAGAGAGAGAGGGAGCGACAGGGAGAGTTAGATAGATAGATAGATAGATAGATAGATAGATAGATAGATAGATAGATAGATAGATAGATAGATTGATTGATATATATATATATATATAGATAGATAGATAGATAGATAGATAGATAGATAGAAAGATCGATAAATAGATAGATAGATAGATAGATAGATAGATAGATAGATAGATAGATAGATAGATAGATAGATAGATAGATAGATAGATAGAAAAATAGATAGATAGATAGATAGATAGATAGATAGATAGATAGAAAAATAGATAGATAGATAGATAGATAGATAGATAGATAGATAGAAAAATAGATAGATAGATAGATAGATAGATAGATAGATAGATAGAGAAAAATAGATAGATAGATAGATAGATAGATAGATAGATAGATAGAAAGAGAGAGAGAGAGAGGAGAGAGATGGTGAGTGAGTGAGTGTGTTTATTTGGCAAAAAAACTAATAAATAAAATGACCATCCCGAAATACAACAATAGTTGCTTCAAAACAGGATTTCACATCAAGAATCTTACACAACGAATTGATACACGTAGAATATACTTTGTTTTAAAATAAAATAATCAATTATACTTAAATCCAATTTTTGCATTACTTATATTTTTTCTTGATATTTTACCTCACTACATTTTTTATACAAATTTTTGTTGCAAGGAATCAAAACTTTGAAATTCTTCATGCTTGTTTCTTTCATTGAAGATAAGATAAATATATTTTGTTTTTAAAATAAAAAGAAAGTTATTTAGATCTAAACTTGATTGGAGGTGTTACTTTCTCACCTATAACGTTGCTACAAATTTAAACTTTTTTCTACTGAACCTAAACACTATGCCAAAAAGGTACCTAAGGACCAGCCCTCTTCAAAAATATTAACAGCTTTAAATTTTCTTTAAGAACTGAATTAGCGAGAAAGCTCTGAATATGCTGTGTGTGAGTAAATTGCGGTATTAAGAATATTATTCAAGTACTACCGTAGATGAATGATAAATGAAAAGTCAATATTTTGCTGTTAAGTCTAGGATAAAATACACAGTAGAATGGCAGATAATTAAGAGAAATTTCCTTGTGGTATACTATTCTCTACCGTGTTCAAATCCAGTTGACGTCAACCTCCTTTCAACTTTATTTGGTCGATAAAATACTACAATAGCTTTAGAGCGGTGGACTGATACAACGGTTAGACCATCAAACAGAATACATTGCAATGCATAACTTTGTCTTTCAGCCTTCCATGTTGGGTAAAATACAGTTGCAATCCAAGTTGAGAGATTGGTGAAAATGTTAGATCGTTGCACAAAGCAACTTGCAATTCTATACGATCTAACTTCGTCTACGATATCAGAGATACCGAACTCCATCACAGCTTTTCTTCTCATGGGTAACCTTGGACAAGGGAAGAAAGCAACTACTGGTCCGGTACAAAACCTGGACAGCAATTTTCTAGCTACGGTTATTCAGTAAAGCTGAACCAACGAGGGATTAAGACAACTCATTGCTGACACAGATTCTAGGAGCCCAAGATTAAACACTCTGCATCCGTAAAGAAAGAAATTATTCATATCAGAAACTCAAGTTTAAAATTGATATTGAAATATATTTCAAAATTACAAAAAGAATTTCTAAGACATTTTAAAGCTGTACTCAGTAGTTCAATTATATCATGCTCCAGAACCACCCTTAACACAATACCGGCCTCTTTATCCGGGTACACACAATTCTACTTCTAATTTATCTCTTTCTCTCCGTCTCTCTCTCCCTCTCCCTCTCTCTCTCTCTCACTCTGTACATACATATATATATATGTACACACACATATATATATGTATGAGTGTGTGCGCATATATATATATATATATAATATATATATATATATATATATATATTATATATATATATACATATATATACTCACGTACAAACACTCACATATATACATGTATGCAAACATATATACATGTATGTATGTATACATATAACTATTATCAATTATATTGTAATATTGTATTCTATATTTATATGGATATAAATAAATTTGTAAGGGGAAATATACACTGACATACATATGCAGATACATCTCTCTCTCTCTCTCTCTCTCTCTCTCTCTATATATATATATATATATATATATATATATATATATATATACGTGTATCTGCATGCGTGTGAGCGTGTGTGCGTGTGTCTACAGATATACTTTTGCTTGTACGTGTTATATTCCTCCTCCATTCTCTGTTAAGTCAGCTAATCAACAATCTGCGAGTATAATGCTGCTGAAAGAGAGCAATCTTTATGAGGAATTTAATGTTGCAGCTTCTAAAAACAACATCACCATCATTATCATCAACAACAACAACTACAAACACGAAAAGAACGATAGCAAACAATAGCCAATATCTGCAAAAAAGAGAAAAGAAAGAAAGACGCGCCATGATCATGCTGTTGTGTGATTTCTCATTTTCTGTTATTTTTATATATATATTTATTTGGCATTTATTTGTATTGTTATTTTTATTGTTATTCTTGCTCTTCTTGTTGTTCTCACGTGTGCAACTTATTGAAAAGCTGATTATGAACAGTGATGATTTAATCTAAGTTGTTATTTAAGTTTGTTTTTTTTTTTTTGTTTTTGTATATAGTTGCGTTTTTCTATATACTTATTTAAGTCTCTCTCTCACATTCACTTTGCCACATCTGCCTTTCTCTCTCTCTCTCACACAGCTTTTCTCTTTATATATCTTTCTCTATCATTCTCTCCGTCTGTCTTCCTTTCTCTCTTCCCCCCCCCCGCCACTCTCGCTCCTCCACGTCTGTCTTTTTCTTTACTCGTCTTTAATCAGATTCCTAGGTAGATTCCAGCTGATAAAAACTTCCTCTGTTCTTTTATTTATGTACATAAATTTGTTTTAATGTGCATACATTGCACACATGTGTAGTTACTTAATGTATCTGTGCATATATCGCTATATATATATATATATATATATATATATATATATAATATATATATATATATATATATATATATATATATATATACATGTATATATATATACATATATATATATATATATATATATACATATACATATATATATATATATTATATATATATATGCATGTATATATATATATATGTATATATGTGTGCATGTATATATGTATGCATGTATATGTGTGCGTGTGAATGTGGTGTGTAAACATATATATTTATAAATATCACAAACGCGTGTATATATTTATACATACGCATATATGTGTGTGTGTGATGGTATATTTATATATATATATATACATATATCTAAGCATATACATACATACATATATATGTATGCAGATATAGAGAGAGATGTAGATATAAACATATATATGTGTGGGGGTGTTTGTGCGTGTATATATATATATATATATATATATATATATATATGTATGTATTTAAATCCATATGCGTGTATACACACACATTCATAGTAATGCATATATTACATAATTATGTTTATATACACGTAGATATGTACGGAAACGTGTGTGCATACGTGTATGAAGGTTAGCAACATATATGCATCGATTGTGTAATTAAGGATTATGTAATCTAATTGATATTTCAGTCAAGTGTATATATGTCTAGCAAGACGTGTACAGGATTATTAGAATAAATATGATTAAAATTGTATATGATTTAACATCTACACACTTAGCTTTGCAGGCATCCATTAATATACACCTGTAAGTGCAGCATACATGTATACATTAGTTAAAGTTAACATACCTGGCTACATATAAATATACATGTCTGTATACGTGTGAGTATCTGTATATATATATGTTTGATGTATATTTTTACGCTTACCTGTGTTCATATATATGCTTTACTTTATATGCATACACACACACACACACTCATATATATGTAAGTATATCTGTATATGTATATCTACACATATTCTTAAAGATAAAAGAATAGCTACCTATTATTAATACATAGACTCACGCCGATATGCAATGTATACATAATTATAATTGCATTAGTTATGTCTATCTGTGTTTATGTGTGTCTAAGTATGTGAATATTCAAAGCTTCGTTTCTACATTAATATATGCGTGTACCTGTGTTCTATTTATTTTCGTCTCTCTATACACGTCTTTGTATATATTATATGTATGCCTACGTGTGTGTGTGTGTATAAGTTTATATATATATATATAATATATATATATATATGTATATATATGTATATATATTATATGTATATATATGTATATATTATATGTATATATATATATATATATATATATATATATTATATATATATATATAATATATATGTATATATATATATATATAATATATATATATATATATATATATATATATATATATATACATATACATATATATATATGTGTGTGTGTATATGTATTCATTTATGTATAGAGATGAAGCGATAGAATTGTAGGTTCTCTCAGGTCTACTCATCTATAAATGTAATTTTAATGATTATCGATTCAGTCTCACCAAACAGTTGGAAACTGATTGCGATGATCGTTGCGTGTTTCTGCGATTACATTAGCTGTTACGAAATATATTGCAACCATCATATCTTTCTTGTTTCCATTACTCTATCAATGCGCATATCTATAGACATATGTTCACCTATAATACATTAACATCCACGAACACACACTTGAACAGATTTTACATAAAACCTTTCTACTCTTACATATCTATGACAATCTATTTACATACACACAAATACGCACACATATGTCTATGCTCCAATGTATTGAGATCCTCCCTAACTACTTCAGCTGGTCCATCGCCACGCTCCACACTGAGCTGCTCTGCTTGTTGCTGTTATGAGGTTAATCCTTTCCTATCGTATATCCAGACTCTATGCCACAAAGGCTAGATTTATGTATGTTATGTGCAATTTACCATTGTTCTTTAGCTGTTTTGCGTCGTTTTTCTTTCACTTGATCACCCTGTTTCCATCTAATCTTCTGCTCTAGTGCTCGATAAAATATAAGGTGATGTAATTAACTTTTTACGATGTGCATTTTTCGACGCGCATTTTACATCGCCCCACCTATTATGTCGCATAAACACTCTGCTTCGAAATTGGGAGAATAACAGCGTTGTAGAGAATAGGTTCGTATCCCTTGCTGAGAACCTATTTGCTTGAAATCGGGTTTATTAGTCCTTTGCAGATAGCAGATGCCGATGCAATTTGTGTTATCACAGCATCTGTAGCTTTTGTTACAAGACAACTAACAAACAGCAAGTTCGTGGCAGCTTCTTGTCCATATTTATCTAGAGTGATCAGTATTTAGTACATTGTTGAGTTGTTGCAACTTACCTAACATATTTTGATACCCTAACATCTACGGGGTCTTTTTATGTGCTTAAGTGTCCCAAAACAAATTCCACCTGACCACTAGTAATTTCTGACGCTAAATTTTGAGGAGATGTACTTTACAGAAAGAAATTGACTTTAGAAACCGATTATTCCACTACAACTATTTCAGTTGTTTGCTATAAAAACTCTATACTTTAACGAAGAAATCTGCTTATTTATTAGGTATGTAATAATGACTAAAAGTACTAAAAGAAAGCAATATCAAAAACCTGACCGTCTGCAAATATTTCTTTTATAAATTCATTTTTCAAGAAATTACCTATAATTTTAATTTCTGAAGTTTATTGAATATTTTTAGCTCCAAATTCTTGCAAATGTAAATTTTATTGCATTCACTGCGGTCGATTCTTCGTAAATTTAGTAGTGAATTCTCCCGCTTAATATTTTTACGCCCAGGAGATTTTCGCCTAAATACAGAGTGTGTAAATAGAGACGAGAATCCAACACATATCCAGCTCTGGCAGGACGTCTGCCACCGTAATTCCTACCACCCCTTCCTCGCTGATTTCCTTGGTACCACGAGTCGCCTCAGAGTTCTCGATAGCTAGCTCCTCGGTCTTAAACAGGACCTCGACTCCGCCGAACTACCTCGCTCTCGCTACGAGGTCGACACACTGCCATATATCCTTCAAGGCCCTTTCTATATGGTCGCTCCCATTCACCTTCGCGTATTTCGAACCATTTACTAGTTTTTCCTTTTTATTTTCCAAGGAGATGGTGAAAAATTCTCTAGCTGCCGTAATATTTGCGAATGTCCCTTTACTACTATTTCTATTCAGCGATACCAGTCGCTGCTTTTGTTACTATTTCTGCTGCTACTATTTTCATCAAAACCGTTTCGGCTTGTTCCACCAGTATGTTGAAGAGAAAACTTATTTCCCATCTTCCTCTTGTCTGTTTTTCGTCTTCTTACTTCTTTTTTTATCTCTTCTCCTCTTCTTCATTCCTCTATTCTTGCTGTCTACAGACAGTCATGGTGGGGAGGACAGGGAAATCTTCTTGCAACCTGATGTTCCCACTATCTGTCACCATTTTCAATGTTTGTATCTTCGAAGATATTTTCGAAAAATTTTGAAACAAAAAAAGGGTTGTATACTAAACCCCACCCCAAATGGGGCTTTGATCCACAAAAGTCTGCTGCCAGAAGAGCAGCTGGCTTGCAAAGCAAATTCAACAACAAAAATGAGGTATAAAACCTTTTAAACGAGAGAAATTTACACAAACTTATAGCACTCCAAAACAACACATCCAGCTTTAATAATAATAATAATAATAATAATAATAATAATAATAATAATAATAATAATAATAATAATAATAATAATAATAATAATAATAAAAATAAATAAATAAATAAACGTAAACAGGTTTGACCTTTTACTGATCATTAACGTCCTTGTCTCCACCATCTACCGTGGCTATTTATAGTCCCAAAGAACATGAATTCTTTAAACCACCATTCTCCAACACAATGGAGTGTTGGTGGTGGCTGTGGCTACACATTGAAGATATGATGGTGATGATGATGTTGCTGATGATGGTGATGGTGGTGAAGATGATAGTAATAACAATAATAACTGACAGATCCGTCGTCTTTTTCCCTTTCTTTTCGTTTCCTTCTCCGTATTTTATTCTCATTATTCCGAACTAATACAGACACAGTAAGCCTGAAGAAAGGAAAGAGGAGGAAAGGAGGAAAAAAAAAAAAATGTCCGGAGATAAAACTATCAACAAAAAAAATACAGACGAATATAGATCTGCTAGTCTTAAAAGCGGCGCTATGAGCAATGCTTACATGTAGTGAACCCTAAACTGACAGAGCCATCTCCTAATATAAGAATGGATGCTCGTCATGCTTCAAGGTCAACAAATCAAACAATAAACCGCATTGGTCATTGCGCGGATTACAAAAGACCACGTACCCGAAAACTGAACCAAATCCTGATTGAAAAATCAGTTACTGGATCAATCTTCCCAACACACAGGAGCTGGACGAACCCCACACCCGGAATATTCCAACAGATGGCCATCCATGCTCATCACCAATAATCAAAAGAAAAAAGAAGGAAAAATGGTCTAGGGAAGATAATAGAAGTTCTTGAGGCCTTCTACCATGCCATATATTTCCCCACAGATAAGTCTAGCACTGTACAAGCATACTTAAACTGGAGACAGAAACCCCTGAAGTAAGACCCTACATAGACAGTCACAAGCTTGCCAATGTTAGAAGAAACATTATAAAAAAGAAATTACTGACTGAAGTAGAGATTGATCAGGTTAGACAAGCAATATCGGATAAAATGAACGAAGCTGCAGCTAGAGAAGATAATACAGAGGAAATGATTATAGACCAGCCCAGGGCGGATAAAAACGAAGAGAGGATTGAAAGAGTTAGTATAAGTGATAGGCAAAGTGAAATACGCCCTGAACCAATCATAACACTAAGACAGATGAGCATCAAATAGATAAAGAAAGTCACACAAACAATATTGACCCAACAAAACTACTGAGCTAAAAATCAAATCATGATTGAATGGCTAAAATTAAAGAAACCAGCATGGATGAGCGTGATACACTTCCTAAAATCCGCAACTCTAACCAAAACATGAAAATAATTGGTAAAATCCGGCTTGCACTTAAGGATATAATTTCAGTTAATGATGTTGATATCACAAACCTCAACCACCTATACTATGCATCCGCGAAATCTCAACGATCCTATGTGGTGTAAAGATTAGAAAACGGCAACAGTCCCACAAAAAGCCTCTTGGCAAGAGCGTCTGCAACAACAAATTAAAGTTTTAGATCTGACATTGAATATTTGAAAAACCTTAAGGCTCACAAGACTACCAAACCTACAAAAACCCAAAAATTACTGAAAAAATACAATATGAAAACTATACTTGATATTGATGCCACCATAGAAACCATCAAACAAAAGGTATCTGCCAAAGCTGCCCGCATAGCGAGGTATGAAAAGCGTGTTAGATTTTTCAAGGACAACAACATGTTCAAAAATAACACCAAGAATTTTTACAGGAAGATAGAAAAACAGGTTTACTGCAGGGTCTGTACCATCAAAAGAAGAAGTGCAGAGATTTTGGAATAAATCTGGGCAGAAGAAAAAACACACAAAAAAGCCCCCTGGATTGACAGAATATCTACAGAACTGGACCCCTTAGAAGAGCAAAAGTGGGAGGGTGTCAAGGTAGAAGATATATAAGATCTGCTCTCAGGAGGTCAAGCAAATGGAAGTCTCCAGGAAAGGATAAAATTCCTAACTTCTGGCTGAATGCCTTCCCAGAGAGCCATGAACTGCTAACAGAACTGTACAATGATGTTTTGCAACACCCTAGTAGGATGCCTCCTTGGCTAGTTAATGGGTTAACATTCCTGCTTCCAAAAAGTGAAGAACAAATGAACCAAAAAACTATAGACCCATAACCTGCTTAACAACTATGTACAAAACACTACATCTGTCCTGACGGAATATACCTATATTTTTTTAACAGACAGCAGCATATTCCCTAATGAACAGAAAGGATGTAAACGTGGATCCTACGGCTGTAAAGACCAACTACTCATCAATAAGATGATCTTAGAAGATTGTCACAAACGACACAAAAACTTATCAATAGCCTGGATAGACTATAAAAAGGCTTTTGATAGCCTACCACATAGCTGGATTAGGAAATGCCTTGAAATGTATAAGATAGCACCAACTCTGCGAAACTTCTTGACTGTAAGTATGAGATCATGGAGAACCACACTAACTCTGAACAGTGACAGTGAATCCCTAAATGCTGGTGATGTAAAAATTTCGTGTGGCATTTTCCAGGTGACTCACTGTCACCACTCCTCTTTGTTTATCCTTAATACCTCTCTCAAAGCTGCTCAATGACGCGCAGTACGGGTATAAAATGTTTGATAAAAATATAAATCATCTCGTTTACATGGATGATTTAAAGCTTTTTGCAAAAAATGATCAACAACTCAAGGGCTTACTAGCGATAGTCAAACAATTCAGTGACGACATCAGAATGCAATTCGGCCTCGATAATGTGCAAAGGCTACCTTTATCAAAGGAAAAATGACAGAAACATCTAACGTTAACCTTGACCAACAGAATGTCATAAAAGAACTAGACCAGCGGAGAGCTACAAGTACCTAGGGGTAATTGAAGGGAACGGAATAAGGCATTCAGAGATGAGGAAAGGATCAGGAAAGAATGCTATCGAAGAGTGAGAGCAATACTCAAGACAGAGCTGAATGCAAGAAACAGGATCGAAGCAATCAATGCATTAGCTATACCAGTCGTGACTTACAGTTTCAATATTGTTAACTGGTCAATTACTGAAATATGTCAGCTCGACAGAAAAATAAGGAAACTGTTGAAATGCATAGAATGCACCACCCTAAGGCAGATACAGAACGACTCTATCTGCCAAGAAAAGAGGGAGGCCGTGGTCTTTTGCAACTGGCAATAACAATGAAGATTGCTACAATTGGCCTAGACACCTACCTGAAAAACTCTGAGGACTGGATGTTAAAACTTGTCTCAAAACATGAAAACAAGAAGCATCATACTCAGTCACAAAACAGGCAAAGGAATATCTAAGTGAATTCCGAATACAACCAATTTCGGAATTAGAGATAGACATACAAGAAACAAGCACAGAAAAAGCTAGGCGCATGAAAACCCATGCCAAAACTGCGGCTTAGATATTCTGAATAATAAATGGCAAGAAAAACCTCTCTATGGCAAATACCCAAAGAGAGCGAATAATGCAGATATCGACAAAGCCCTGACCCATCAATGGCTAATGGCCTCTGGCTTAAAATCTGAAACAGAGGGGTTTATCATAGCAGCTCAAGATCAATGCCTACCAACAAGAAACTACCAGGCCAACATATTAAGATCAGAAGCAGTCCAACGTGTCGTGTATGCAAGCAACAAATGAAACCATTGACCATGTGGTCTCCAAGTGCAGTCTTCTAGCGCCTACAGAGTATCTCAACAGACACGATAGAGCTGCACAATATATTCACTGGGTAATCTGTAAAAACCTGGATTTGCCCCATGAAAAAAACTGGTGGGAACACAAACCACCCCCAGTGCTTGAAAATGACCTCATCTCACTCTCTGGAACTTCACCATTCAAACTGACAGGAAGATAGATGCAAATAGGCCAGACATCATATTGAAAGACTTCAAACAAAGAACATGCCTCCTCATTGATATGACTGTCCCAATCGATATAAACGTATCTGTCAGGACCTACCAAAAACTGAGCAAATATAAAGATCTTGAAATAGAAATCAGCAAAATGTGGAAGCTGAAGACTAAAACATACCTGTTGTCATAGGTGCCCTGGAATGATAGCAAAAGGGGCTAATAGCTACCTAACTCAGATACCAGGAAACCCAAAAATGGCAGAAGTTCAAAATAGTGCTCATGGGAACTGCTCATATCCTACGCAAAATACTCTCTATGTAACCTCAAGGTTTAAAACAACCATAATTTTCGGTTTAAAAAAAAAAAAAAAAAAATTTTTTTTTTTAGACATTCATTAGTACAACATCCCCACCCCCAAATATATGGCACACTAGGCATAACAACAACATGAACTTCCAACCCTGTTGTCTCTTGAGGTCTCTGGGTGAGACTTGGAGCCAACTTGTACAAATATAAAGCAAAAGTCAAACATAGAATAATAATAATAATAATAATAATAATAATAATAATGATAATAATATTTCAAAATACAAAGACCTGGAAATAGAGGTAACCAGAATGTGGAATCTAAAAACATAAACAATTCCTATCATAGTAGGTGCATTAGGCATGATAAAAAAATATCCAGACAAATACATAACAAAGGCACCAGGACTGACAAACACATATAACATACAGAAAATTTCACTACTAGGCACTGCACACATCCTACGCAGAACACTTTCCATACAATAACCATCAGAGCATCACAACAAATCACAGCACATACCTAAGGCACACAGAGCTGCGCTCGGTAGTGAAGTGAAAGCACGCTATAAAAATAAAACTACTGAATAATAATAATAATAATAACAATAATAATAATAATAATAATAATAATAATAATAATAATAATAATAATAATATAACGCAGTACAGATATCAGCCTTGCACGTATGGTACACCGCGAAGTAGATGACAGAGATGAAATGTTTGGGAATTTCAAAGAAACAACGAACAAATTAGGCGTATTTGTCGGCCACGGGTCTCCAAAACAGAATCGGGGTGGGGCCTACGCTCTGTGTGCATATGTGTAGAGCGGGAATAGAAATGTTAAATAGTCAAACGGTTAACAAGTATATGAACAAAGTACATGAATTATGAAGACAAACCATAGCTACTTGAAGCTGACAGCCTGAAAAATATTGGTCAAGACAGTTTGTGTAATGGAGGGTAAGAGATAAAAAAAAACGAACAGGTCAATAACTGACGTAACGCACCTATAAACACAGATGAATAATTTCAATGTTAGAACGATGGTTTTACTAATGAAATTGTACGCTATCGAAATTCAATATCAGGTGGCTAGTTTGTTATTATAAGTAATAAAAAAAATGGAAGACAGAGACGTTTCCAAAAGACATTACGCATAACTTGGTAACTATACAATATAAAATCAACGAAAGTTGAAAACGCAACAAAAAAAAGGGAGGGAGATTTTCTTTTACAAATACACAAAAATTCTTATGTTATAAAATTATGTTAACATAATGAAAATTTAATTCAGACTTGAGATCGGAGTGCTTCACATTGTTCTTACATCTAATAAAGCAAAGTTGAATAGATTTTTATAGTAACCCGATTGTTAAACAAAAAAGAAACAGGAACATCAAGTGATGACTTTAATGAACATCGCTGACTTTAAATCTCACTTTGAGCGGAGGGCCGATGAAAAATAATGAGAGCAATTCCTGTATTCCTCAAGACTTTACGAATTATGAAGAGACTTGCAGCAACACCTCGTGTGTCGTGGTAATAGAGAAACAGCTAATAAACTGTTTGGAAGAAAGTTTAAACCCGCCACAAGATCCTATACCATCCCCCATATATATTATAATCGTTCTGTTACTTGATATGAGAAGTCACAATAAATTAGATAAAAGATCGCCATTCATTGGTTATATATATACAGGGGTTGGACAAAATAATGGAAACACCTTAAAATTTCAAACAAATATATTTTAATACGGGGCAGGACTACGTTTGGCAGTAATTACAGCTTCAATTCTCCGAGGTATGGACTCGTACGAACTTTGAATTGTTTCCAAATGAATTTTTGTTCCTTCGCCTGCTAAAACAGCCTCCAGTTCTTGTAGTAATTATGGTGGAGAATATCGACTCCCTGTTTTTCTAGAAGGCACCATGTGTTCAATAATATTGAGACTGTGGTGGCCAGGTAAGATGCTCAAATTCACTGCAATGTTCCTTGACCCATTCAGTAACAACTTTAGCTGAGTGAATTGGTGCATTATCATCCTGAAAGATTGCTTTTCCCTCCGGAAACAGTTCCGCAACCATAGAATGAAATTGATCAGATGAAATGCTTAGTGTTGACTATTAATTTTGCCAGGAAGTGAAACCATTGGGCCGGCGGATTACCAAGGTATACCCCCCCCCCGCACACATACACACACCAGATCATCACAGGTTCTCCTCCATGTTTAACAGTTGGAAGAAGGCAGTCTGGGTCAAATTCTTCTTTTGGCTGTCGCCACATGTATACTCGACCGATGGTTGGAAATAAGATAAAGGATGACTCGTCCAAGAAAATAACATTCTTCTACTGCTGTAGGGATCAATTCTGTAGGTTTTTACTCCACTGATTGAAAAGTCCGATAAATCTGTCATTTTAATGAATTTTAATTACCTTTTTCTGATGATATCTGAAAATAAACAGCAATTTTAGCAACACTAGTAATAAATTTTAAAAAAACTAAAAAAATAAGCTTTTGACGGTTTTACTGATATTTCAAAATTACAATGCTGTGATGCTAGGTGTTTCCATTATTTTGTCCAACCCTTGTATATATAGGGAAGCTTTATGAAAATAAACAAAAGACGAAGGCAGGTGGATTACAAACAAACAGTTGTATTAGTATGGCGCTCAGGAATTGAAATAAAACAAGTCTTTGACGTTTCGAGCCTACGCTCTTCAACAGAAAGATACACAGAAAAGAAACACGGAGAGAAACAAGGAGAGAAAAAAATGCGTGCAGAAGCTAGCGATTCATGTATGTATGTATATATATATATATATATATATATATATATATATATATATATATATATATATAGAAAGAAAGAAAGAAAGAAAGAAAGAAAGAAGAAAGAAAGAAAGAAAGAAAGAAAGAAAGAAAAAGAAAAAAAGAAAGAAAGAAAATGGAGAAAGATTGATACATGAATAATTGATTTGTATAACATAAAGATGTTGAAATTCTTTTATAATAGCAATACAAATAAATTATAAGTTGCAAAGCTCAAAAACAAATGACAGATGTCATCATTGTTATTGTTATTTCAAAACATTTTCAACATCTTTATATCACACAAATAAATTATTCATGCATCCATTTTTGTCCATTTTCTGTCTATCAATATTAATAATATATGTTAGAGATTACTACAATAATCCCTAACATATCGCCGAGACTTTCACAACATTATATGATAGTAATTAACCAGTGAAAGTTTCAGGATTATATAATCGCTAATGTGGCTCTAACATCTTCTGCCAGCAAAAAATGCCAGCTCAAAAATGGGAGTCTTGGCCAAAAGTAAAAAGTCCATGGTCAAAACTACATATGGATTTTGCAGGTCCATCAAATTGTTATTTCGTCTTTGTAGTATTTGATAGTTTTACATAATGGTCGGAAAACAATTGAAGAGAGTCATTGAAAATGAACCAGACAAATTAGTTTAGTGGAGCCCTTGCGTTGTGTATATTCGGTATATATAATATTTATAGTAGTTTATCATTTCCCTCCGCAAATTTAGCGTAAAAACAAAAGATATGCATTGTGCATGTGCAACTGATAATGTTAACATTCTTGATCTGATTTTAATTCCTAATTTCCTAGACACACACAAACACACATATACATGTGTGTGTATTTGATAGAGAGATAGATATACATATACATATACATACATATATATATATATATATATATATATACACAAACACACACCACATACAAGCACAGACACACACACATATATATATATATATATATATATATTATGTGAAATAGAAAGATGAATAATCTTGTAGTAGATTAATCAAAAGTTTAACCGATACCTTAGTAGCAAAAATCACAGCAGTAAACAGCACGGTTGGAGGTACAACCATC
Source organism: Octopus sinensis (assembly GCF_006345805.1). Taxonomy (NCBI): domain Eukaryota; kingdom Metazoa; phylum Mollusca; class Cephalopoda; order Octopoda; family Octopodidae; genus Octopus; species Octopus sinensis. The sequence continues at coordinate 943,250 of NC_043008.1, read as the reverse complement.
TGGCGTTGCAACCGTGCGTTGGTGCGGATAATTGAAATTAAAACATTATTGGTGAATTGAAGAAATGGAGCTGAACGCAGATTGAACAGAAATCGTTTTATTTCATTCTACAACGTGTTTCGAAAGGCACAAATTACCAAAATCCGATTGAATAATGGGACCATATTGTGTCTTTCTCTTCAGGAAGAAAAAAGGAAATCCGCTGGAAAAACAAAACAAACAGAGGCTGAGCAAAAACAAATCGAACTATGCTCCTAAGAGCCCATGGCGAAACTGTTTATCAGTGTATGTTGAGAACCGGTGGCTGAAGAATTCAACGGGTCAGGCATCGGTCAATCATGTAGGTGAGTCCGTGTAAACCTTGCATTGGTAGACGGCGTTTTTGACGGCGAACTCCAAGATCAAAAACGCCGTCTACCAATGCAAGGTTTACACGGACTCAGATGTCTTCACTTATGTAGGGGCATCATCCTCAAGATTGTCTTTGCGTGTCTCCAACAACATTACGCACTTTTCGGGACGTGAACAAGCGCCAGACCACGGGACTCAGTAAGCTAATATGGTGACTGAAGGATACGGACTTAAGCTATAGGCTGGAATGGTCAATTTTGTCGGTGGCCCTCCCATTTGATAGGGGCAGAAGACAGTGCAACCTTTGTGTCTCCGAACTCTTCCATATTTTGTTTGCCAGAGGCCGGATGGTAAACGGGCTCTTACAGTCGGCTTTTCGATGCCCCCATTGGCGGCGTTACACTTATCTGGCTTTTAAATAGCGTTTATAAATAATACCGGCACCCATAGCCCTTGGTAACAAATTCTGAAATAGCCTTTAAGATATCTACGATTAACCACTGCAAGGGGAATTACTCCTGTAAGACAAACGGGGCTTGGTTTTTTCACAGCGGGGGGTTTCCTTGACAAGGCAGGCTTAGATGAACACACACACACATAAAACATAATTATATATATTTTTTTTCTTTCTGCCACCCAACGGTTATCACGGCAGTAGCCACTGACAGCCGAACGATCAAACGCACACACGTACACAAAAATGTTTTCTACCCCTACGCCAACACACACATATATAGAACAGTATACACACACACACGTCTCTAAGTAGATTTGTTCTCGCCCCTTATAAAACATCCAATATTCCTTAAATAGTCAGAACTTTATGCTCGGTCACAAAGAACATCTATACACCCTCACCCACATGATTGACCGATGCTGACCCGTTGAATTCTTCAGCCACCGGTTCTCAACATACACTGATAAACAGTTTCGCCATGGGCTCTTAGGAGCATAGTTCGATTTGTTTTTGCTCAGCCTCTGTTCTGTTTTTGTTTTTCCAGCGGATTTCCTTTTTTCTTCCTGAAGAGAAGACACAATATGGTCCCATTATTCAATCGGATTTTGGTAATTTGTGCCTTTCGAAAACCGTGTAGAATGAAATAAAACGATTTCTGTTCAATCTGCGTTCAGCTCCATTTCTTCAATTCACCAATAATGTTTATATATATATATATATATAGAGAGAGAGAGAGAGAGAGATAGATAGATAGATAGATAGATAGATAGATAGATAGATAGATAGATAGATAGATAGATAGATAGATAGATAGATAGATAGATAGATAGATAGATAGATACGTAATATTATGAGAGCCGTTTTAGTCGTGACTACCATTCTTATAGCGTGAAGTCTTAGAACGTGACGTTTGGCTATATCTAGGGAATTACATTAGCGAATGGGATCACCCTTCTCCCCCAATCTTCAGATATTTGGGTGTGTTTGCTGGAGAATTTGCCATTGTTAATTCAACCTAGGTGAAGAGACCATGTTAGGAGACCCCCTTTCACTTGCTGGTACGTGAAGATTAAGAACAGGAAGAGGCGAAAAAATATACGAACTCTGGAATGAGTATATAAAAGCGATAATTCTTCATTCTCATCAACTGGATATAATTGGAGAAGATAGAACTAACTGGAAATAATGGGCAAGATAGACTTTCAGGCAACCAATTATAGTGAACAAATATTCTTGAAGCGACGATGCCAAATTATATCATCTTGCCAAAACAATCAATAAGCCACATTTAGCAAAAATATCATGAAGAATTGAATCTTCATTTATTTATTATTATTTTTTTTTTTAGCTATTTGTTTTCGCTGAATCATTCTATTATTGAATCGAATGAATATTAAATATTTACAATGGTGCTACGTACACATTGAAGATTGAGCCCTTCTTTTGCCACATCCACCACTGGTCCTACCTCTCCTACAGCTAGCCACCAACGAATATGTGTATGTGTATGTGAGAGAGAAACTAGAAAAACAATTATCCTGACTAAACTTGGCCTGACTTGACTTCATTTGGTTTAATAATCTTTTGTTTACCTTAAATATATATATATATATGTGTGTGTGTGTGTGAGTATGTATACATACACTCACACACACACACACACACACCACACACCACATATATATATATATATATATATATATATATTATATATATATATATATACATACATCTAAATATATATATCTAGATATACATACACATATATATGTACATATATATAAACATATACATACGTATATATGTATACATATACACATATAGAGACACACACATATGTTGTTATATATATATATGTGGATGTATGCGTGTGCGTGTGTGTATTCTATTGCTCTTGTTTTAATGTTATTTTATTCCACGTAACACTTACCTCTCTCTTGTATAAGTATGTATGCATGCATATACGTGTATACATATATATATGATCTATATATATATTTGATGTGTATATGTATACATATATATATATATATATATATATAATATATATATATATGTATGTATATGCATATACGTGTGTACATACATATATAATATATATATATATATATATATATAATATATATATATTATGTGGTGTGTGTATGTATATATATATATATATATATATGTGTGTGTATTTTATGTGTATAGATATAGTAAGATGGTGAGAGAGAGAGAAAAAGGCACATATATAATATGTGTAATGCCTATATATACTTATATATAAATACAAAGACACCTCAGACACACCCACACACATACGCACGAGCGCACCCAAGCACGCACACATATACACATACACAAACACACACACACACACATATGAAAGCGATGATACCACAAGTATGCACTTTTTTTTCTGATTTATTAGCAATGGAATTCTTAACAGTGATGCTGTTTATTGAAATATATGAACTAATATTTGCCTTCGTTCATATTTTTTTAAAGAAAAGTGTTTAAGATTGGCATTCAAATTTTTTCAGTTGTGTTTTCTTTTTCGGCAACCTATGATATTCTTCATCCATAACCTAGGGTCACAAACATGCCCCTAGTTAATCCCAGTCGTGACATGATGTGCGGAATAACAGCCTCATCTCGCACCATCACAAATCAGTATTTTTACCTTCCCCCTATCGGCAGTTGTTATTTCAATCATTTTTTAAATTCTCTTTCGACAATTCTTTTTCTCAATCATTGTCTTTTGGATGCTCTGCGGTGCAACCTTGATCAATTTATTCGAGGAAATTGACCCCATCAGACCTGGTACTTATGTTTTAACTCTCTTTTACGGAACTACAACGTGATATACACTTAGAAAAAGTGATATACATATACGAAAATGGAGATTCAAAAGCAAAAACAATGAGGTACACAAACACTTACACTTACACACTCATGTGTGGTAAGAAGCTTGCTTCTCAACCACATGTCTCCGGGTTCAATTCAATTGCGTGGTACCTTGAGAAAAGGTCTTATATTCACCACTCGGGACGACGAAACTTTTGTGAGTGAATTTTGTAAACGGAAATTGAAAAATCTCCATCGTATATATATATATATATATCCGGACGTCTTTCCCGCACATATGCCAATTGCCAAATTCATATGTATAGCATTGATCGACTCGTATCTTTTTCAGAAGACATTTGCCTAACCGTCGACCGAATGGAGTGATAGCAAATTTGATATTGAATCTGTAAACCAATTCTCTCCCTGTGTTTCTATTTATTTGTGGCATCGGGTGTTTTATAACGTCGTATTTTCAGTCAAACATGAACTACATCGATTAAAGTTCTTATTTTATATGACTGATTGCTCATGATAAATTAGTTCAAATATAATGAAATAGTGTATCTAGACCTCTTAAATTCACACCGTATTTTTATGTATTAATTAATCGTTTTAATGATAATGTTTCTATTTTCAAAGTCCAAACATCTGCAGAATTTAGAATGGAAGCAAAGTCGTATTTCATTATTTCCTCACTGTCTTTTACTCTCTCTCTCTCCCTGAACATATGTGTGTGTGCATGAGTGCATGCGTGTACATATGTGTTGCTTGTGTGAGTGTGTGTCTATGTATGTGTTTCTGTGTGTATGTGTGTGTCTGCGCGCGGGTTTGTGTGTGGAAATATGCACATTCATATTTGGTCTGTAGTTTTATTAAAAATGAATTCATAATTTCCAAGCAGTGAGCTGGTAGAATTATTAGCATCCGGGCAAATTGCTTAGCGGCATTTCGTCTGCAGCTACATTCTGAGATCAAATTCCGCCATGGTTGACTTTGCCTATCGGAATCGATAAAATAAGTATAAGGATAATTCATTATAAGCCAACCAGCGATTATCAGGTTGTACCCAGCAAGTCGGCGAGTTGACAGAAACGTTAGCATGCCGGGCGAAATGCTCAGCGGTATTTCGTCTGCCGCAACGTTCTGAGTTCAAATTCCGCCGAGGTCGACTTTGCCTTTCATCCTTTCGAGGTCGATTAAATAAGTACCAGTTACGCACTGCGGTCGATATAATCGACTTAATCCGTTTGTATGTCCTTGTTTGTCCCCTCTATGTTTAGCCTCTTGTAGGTAATAAAGAAATATATCAGGTGGTGCCCCGCCTGTTAAATAGAAAGAGCAGTGAAATCATCTTCAAATCCTACACCCGTGCCAGACAGACGGAAGGCCACATTAAAGCTAGGTGTTCTAAAAACTATCAAAATGTACACCCCGGCAAGTATAGGAGCGGAATAAAGATTTTCTCGATCTGATTTGACCTAGGGTTAATCAACAACGCCAAATAATTTACTATAAAGAGAGATAGTTACGAATTGTGATAACGGTAAATTGATACTAAACATCCATTAGTCGTTAGAAAACTGGTATCTCTGGATCAGTTTATTCTTTATTGATTCTGCTAAATGCCAAAGTTTCAATTGAATTTTGAATAAATTGTGGAAATAATTGGGAAAGTTATGTCAGTTTGTGTCATTAATGTCATTTCAAGCGTTATTAATTCGTATCGTGTCACACAGATAATTTGATTTGTTAAATATTTTTTGAGCATCCATATTTTAGATGCTCCTGAATTTCATTTCATTCTCTAAAGAGTTGTAACGTATGGCTGCATTCATTGATAGAATAAAGGAGTGATGTCCCATAATACGGTTTCGCTCCAAATAGGTGACCCTGTCCCTGTAAGCTTTTCAACTAAACACATACGGGAGGTTACACGTTATCCAGTAGACGTTTGCATTAATAGTGTTACCGTCATTATCTTTTTAATGATATTGCTTTTCCATTTGGCGGTTCATTTGTGACAGCCAGTGGACTGTGGTTTTGCCGGAGCACAGCCCTGAAGCGTTTAGGCAAACGTATTGTCCCCATTTATTTTTATTTTGCTATTATTATCACTTCTGGTATTTATTCTATCAGTCTTTTTTTTTTTTTTGGCAAACCGCTTAGATGAAGGTGACATAAACAAACCACTACCAGTTATCAAACTGTGGTGGACACAGTCACAAAAGTGCACACACACACACAAATATATATGTATATATATATATATATATATATATATATATATATATATATATATATATATATATAGTAAATATAGATAAATAAATAAATCGATGGATAAACAGATAAACACACATATAGATAGATAGATAAATAGATAGATAGATAGATAGATAGATATATAGATAGATAGATAGATAGATAGATAGATAGATAGATAGATTTATAGATATTCTAGCCGCGTTGCTATACCAGCATATTTTCAACTTACATTCTCCACGATGACCTCTCGTCTCGACGCTATAACGAATAACTTCCATGAGATGTGGCAGAGAAATTTTGTAGTTTGAACCACCACGGAAGTGCAGTCTTTTTGCCCTTGGTGCTTCTGAAGCCTATAAACCCCTGATCTGAAGTGAACGAATTTTTAGCAAGTCCATGAAAATGGTACTGCATTACCAATGCATAAATTTAGATCTAAAGTTGTGAGGATGTACCAAAATATTTCAAAGACTTGTACGAATTTTGTAAAGATTAATGCTCGAAGCGAGCAAGTTCGCTTGATATGCCGAATCCTATATCGTGTTGTTTTAAGCTCCAGGCCAATAAAAACAGTTCTTTCGCCGAACACAAAATAATGAATAAAGAGTTTGTAGCTCAAAGCAATATTTTACGAATGAAAGAATTGATGGACTTGCTCCTGATAAGAGAAAACATGTTTTAAACCTCCATTCTTGGCAGGTTCGAACTATGACAATAGGTATCAGATATGAAATATCAACAATACACGTAAAGTACATAGGCAAATAAATGCATAAATACATATAGGTGCACTAATATATGCATATATGTGTGCATGCAAATATGTATGTGTAAATATACATACGCATGTATGGGAAAGTGTGCGATTGAATAAGAAGAACAGCAGCACTTGTGCTACATAAAATATGAGCATCGCATCTTTAGTACCAAGAATAAGGATAAATACCCAGAATACACAGACTAAAAGAGTGGCAAGGCAGAAAAAATAGATGAGAAAATGTGGGCGATTCTTCCACTCAAACAATGTGGTCCATTATTCTAAAACATTGTTTAAACATAAGTGGCAATTATTTCTGGAAATAACATCAGTGCAAATATTGTCAGGTATGTCCTACTTCAGAACAGAAAAAAAATTACATGGCTGAAAAGAAATGAGAAATCATTATGGCAAAAATCTATTTATTTGATATCGCGATTGAGAGAAAAACAGCGTCGCTGATTGCAGGTTTCTAAAAAACAAATGCATTGGTAACGGTGTACCAAAGAAGAGATTGTCTGTAAATCGGAAAACAGAAAATATTACGTTTGACATTGTTCAACGAGTTATCAGTTTTTGGTTTTATTCTTAGTGTGCACGTCGTTTGCTTATATACAAATATGTGTGCGCGGCTGTGTCTGTATGTCTGTCTGTGTGACCCTTTGTGTATCTCTTTCACTTTTCACGTCTTTACTTGTTTCAGTTCGAGAGCCGTGACCATGCTGGGGCACTTAATCTTTATTTATCACTTTTTAATTGTTGGTTGTTTTTTAATGAAGTTGCAGCTCATGTTTGATGTTACGATTCCTGTCGTGAAGTCTATTCGTCCGAGACACTTCAGTGTACGAATTCCGGTCCTGATTTCAAAGCATTTACATCCACCAACAGTAGGTATCTCCAAACCATCGAACTTCTACTGAAGAACTGGGAATCCATAATTCCCAATATATTACAAAATCTGCTCTTGCATTTTGACAGCAGCAGTGTTAATTTTGACACAATGCATTGGTGCTCTGTTCTAGTGTTAGCATAACTTGCAATGCCAAAGTTTAGCAAGAGTCCGAGGATATTCTAGATATCTTCGAAGGGCTTGCCCACTCTTCCGCCAGGGAGGCGTAACGTTTTGAGTCGAGTGATTCCCACTGTATGTATATATGCTTACACCCACGTATATGTAAATGTGTGTGCTTGTGTGTATGTGTGTGTGTGTTTACGGTGTGGGTTTGGGGTTGTTTCCATGCAGGTATGTGTTGGTGTATGTCTGTTTGTGTGTGTGATTTTCTTGCGTGTGAAATGGGTTTCCGCTTACACATTATGCGTCAAGCACTGTTTAGGGCAGCAAAAACCTGCACAATGTCCCGCGTAGTGGGAAATAGTGGTGAAATAAATCGCTCACACAATACTCATACCGTTGCCCGTTTATCGTTTTACCTATTTTTGTTTCAGTTGAGTTACCACCTAGAAGGGTTTAATCGAAAAACTAAACTCTCGTATTATTATTTTAAGTTTTTAAAGTATGATATTACATAGTCTCTAAGTTTCATTCGATGTACAACTATTTTACCGGGATGTAAAGGTACCAACATCTGTTGACAGGCACTGGGGAGGAAGAAGCATGAACACACACACGCACACATACACACACACACACACAACACACACACACACACTTGCTTTAATTTTCTCTAGTATTTGTTCTCTGTATAAGTTGGATCTTATGATATGTATACACATCTTTTTATTTGATGCATTCAATATACTTTATATATTGATGTGTCTAATTTGCTTATCCCCACATTTGCTTCCATACCTGTTTGAGTTGATCCCTTTTATGTGTATTTTTTACCTTCTGGAATGATCTCCTCTAATGACATCGGAGACAATTTCGAATCCTCTGAGTACTATTAAGTGTTTTCTGTACGGAATATACCTCGATCACATCTGCGAACTACATAGTATATACATATATATATATATATATATATATATATATATATATATATATATATATATATATATATATATATATGCGTTGGTCAATCCGGGTTATAGTGAAATTCACCTGTCATACGTACTGCACAATGAGAATGAACCTGGTACGGCGTGGTACGCTATGCGAGCACCTTAGCCACACACCGATGCCTGCGACTTAGAAATTCTAGAACTTATTCATAATGATTTTCATTCTATTCTGAGCATTTATACGAGATCGATATTTTAATATCCTGTAGACAGAAAGAATAAGAATACGGTGTGATTACATGCGTTATAATTTTTACCGCGGATCTTGCATTAGGAACACGCTTTTAAAAATATTTCTGTCACGACATTTCACTACGTAATACATACTTGCTCGTGATTGAAGCGAAATTGAATTAGGGATTTATCGTAGTTCTTAATAGAAAATTATCGCATACAAGCGTATGTTTCAAATTATCCTCTCTTCAACTGGATATCTTCTTCATGGATCAATATGCAATGTATTAATTTCGAAAAAAAATATTTACACAATGCTATTATCTATTCTTCTGTACTGCCGCTTTTTACAGAAAAAATAATCTCGCTGTTAACGCTCATTCTTAAATCTATTTTAGGCCACCAGTTTGAATATTATATCTGATGGTTATTATCAATGTTGAAATGTTAAATTTATCCTACCATTTTATATATTTAAAAAATGTCATACTTCAATTTGATTTCTTCGAATCATTTACAAATTATTGCCGGTTTTCTAGACATTGGAAAATTAAGTGATGCTCCCAAACTTGATAGAAAACCAGATCATCTCATATTAAAATTCCTATCTATATAACATGATTTCTACACTGAACACTAAAAATACCAGCAAGATACCTCATCGGTTATGCCCTTCTTACGACGAGGATTTATGAATTTTTGCGTATCCACATCTCAGTGAGCATCATCACGTTTTCTTAATCCTCTTTTCCAAAAGATCCAAGTCAGAAAATATTATATCCAGCATTCATCATGGTAAGTGAACTTGTCGGTCATTTAACCACGTAACTGAAACAACACAAATAATAACTATTTCTAAATAGGCACATGGCCAACAAATTTAAATGGGTGAGCCGTTAGTACATCTCATTAACACTTGACTGTTATATTGTTCTTCGATGCCGGGAAGATGAAAGGTAAAATTAACGTGATAAAGACTTGAACTCAGAAAGTGAAGAGTTATTTTTAGCCGACACACTCAATATTTTGGCAATCCGTCACCCTAAATTCTTACTAATATAGGCACAAGGCAGGAAATTTGGATGAGAATTACTCGATTAAACTAAATCTATATGAATGATACGTTGTTTCATCGATACCAGAAGGGTGAAATGTTAAGCTGATGCTGACGTGAGTTGGAAGCATAAAATCCCTATATCGCCAAGGTCAACTTTGCCTTCCATCCTTACTTTGATGGAATAATATCTTCATTCCACAACATCACAATATTGGATATAATGCAACGTGTTCAATAATAATAATAATGATGATGATGATGATGATGATGATGAGGATGATGTGTTGAAAGTGTAAAGTGCAAACCCGAGAAACGTCTCGACGAAATCTGAATTAACATGAGAACAGAACAAACTTTGTTGGGGACGGCTAAGATTTTGAGATTTGTACTTGGATGTTGAATGTCTCCTACGATAATAAACAACCAAGTATCAAAGCGCATAGTGTGTAGAGACACCGTGAGACATGTGACAGTAAGATGTCGTTAGCTCTCACAGAATCTATCAGAACAAACAAGAGTAAACGCTTTGAAAAGTCAAACGATAAGAAGAAAAAGAGGAAGAAGAAGAAGAACAACAACAACAACAGAGGTCACAACAGTAGCAACAATAATTAGGACGATGATGATGATGATGACGACGACG
>NC_043008.1:925192-927692 GCF_006345805.1 Octopus sinensis | reverse complement strand
TTTCTTTAAACCTATTGTAAATAAGACTGCTGGTCAACTAACAGAGATTTTTTTTCAATAATCTGAGTTGCAAATTGACGTTTTTTATGTCACTTTCTGTTGCTGATTGCGCCTCTGAAGTCAGTTTTTCTCTATCGGGTCCCATTTTATTTTTACCGATAGCTGTTGCTTTCTTGTGGAGCTTATGTAAAGCAAATCTGTGTTGGATATAATGAATACAAGATATGACATATTTCATGATATTTTGTTCAATGTACAAAATCAAAATGCCTGTGGTTCTTCATCATTTTCAGCACATGATATGCATCCACTCTCGTTTCTTCCATATAAGTAGTAGTCTCTCCAGGAAGTACTTTATCGTTAGACACTTGAAACCGTTTCTCCGGTGGTACTGGAATAGGAATGTCATCATCTTTGTGTAACATTTTTTCTTCTTGCTTATTTCAAGGTGGGATATTCAATGTTATGCTTGGATTTAGCACTAAACTGAAATACATTCTCCATGCAGAAATGATAGTCTGTTAAGTGATCCTTCGGTTGTCTCCATATCAGCGTTACTGAAAATGTCATTTTACTCTTCCTTTTATTTATCCAAACAATCAGACCATTTGAACATGCTGAGCAGATTATTATATGCTGTTCCTAACAGTCAGGTTGATGCCAGAAAGAGCATCAAAAGGGCTACTGGTTCACCTTCTTCGTTTCAATTGTGATAACAGGTTACTGAGATTTAGAGGTAAAGACATCTCAAACACAATAAAATATACCCGGACTGCTCTTGCGATGCCTTGAGATCCTAAAGAGAGTCTGATGATAATGAGGATGTTGATGATGCGGCACCTGAAAAAAAAAAGATTAATATATGAAAAAGAAAAGAGGGCCGCTGAAATATTTTGCGAAAATATGCATGAATAAACCGTTTAAAATAATGGAATACATAAAATTACACAATGAGCACAATTAATTATAAAAAAAAGCAAATCAACTCTAATCAGTATAAGACATTAACGGGTGGTAATGCTGTTGATTGCAATTACATACCCATCTCAGTATATACACAGGTACAAATCTGCCAAATATTCGCAGATGATCTAACTCTAAACATCCGTTAATCTGATTATGAAAGTTAACAATTGAAGTTACGCTTACGTTTGTCACTGAGATCAAACGAACAACTCGGAATCGACTATATAATGACGAAATGTTTAATCCTTCGATTTTACTGGTGAAACGTTTTAACAGAACATTGACAAGTTTTTGAGGCTTTTTCCTTAATCAGTGAATTCATATACCCCTATCTAAGGATATACATAATAAAGTATTTCAGAAATAGAAGAGGATTATCTGGGTGAGCATATCACCATATGTCATTTTTCTGGTTCTTTATAATCTTAGTTTTAATCGAGTCGATCAATTTTCCCTTTCATCCTTCCAAGTTCGATAAAGTGACGCATCATTCCAGGATTGGGGTCAGTGATGTCGGCTGATACCCGCCCCAAGTATCATGTCTCGTTCTTATTCTAGAAAGCTCACAGAGGGCTGTGAATGAAACACAATCGTTACAGCATGAAACAAATTGCTTTGCGATATTTAATTAGGACCTTTTATGCTTTTAACTGAAATCTCGCAGCCACCAACTTTAACCTTCATCCGACTGAAGCCGATAAATAAGTTTCGTCACAGCATTATCTTCGATGTATGCGACAACACTTCTCACGCAATCATAAATGCGTGCCTTTGTAACAATGTTACGAAATTAGCATTAAATGACAAAGACAAAATAATATTTGTTAAAAATTCTTCGATAATATTATTTTTTTGTTAATTAATGATCGCTATCAATTTCATTCCAAATGATGATGATGATGATGATGATGATGAGGATGATGATGGTGACGATGATGATGAGGAGGATGATCATGATGATGATGATGGTGGAAATTAGAATTAGCTCATTTAGCTATTCGTCACTAATAAAATATTCTGAGGTCATTTGCAGTATCGTCATTTGGAAATTATTACGAATAATATCCAGGTAATTAAAATAGCGAAAAGCTACCAAAAACTTTTATACAATTCGTTTCAAATAATTTATTGTTCCTATTTTCTTTTTCTACTTGTTACTGCTAATGTTGGCTATATCTGGTTCAACCCGGCTTTAGGCTGACATATAATCTAAGATATTTTAATCCGTGGCAATCTCATTACTTTATTCACACCTTATGTATCTTGAATTATAGGATCATAATGAACCCCAGGTTCCATCGAGTCCATTGACTGTAACTCGAGGGAAATTTAGCCGCCATTTTCATCAGCTCAAACTACTATTGCCACATTCGCACTTTGTCTTATCTACACAAGTTTTATGAAACGGGTAATTACATCGTAGTGATTCCCTTACAGCAAACACAGGCATACACATACACACACACACACACACACACATACACACACACACACACACATATATGTATATATATATATATATATATATATATAG
>NC_043008.1:915192-920192 GCF_006345805.1 Octopus sinensis | reverse complement strand
GGTTTTCATTTATCTATCACCCAGATGAATATATTAATATTTTCTTCCTTTACAACTCCAATATACACTACCTTTTTCCCGTTTCTAAGATCTATACTATGTTTTATACTATGTTCTGTATGCATACATTTTATCAGTTAACGGTCTGCAGTCGTTCATTCACCCTGTAGGAGTTGAACACCTATTTTGTATATCTTAAACTACCTCTGACGAAATTCGATTTCCAAATAATTTTTAATTGTATTAATTAATTTCCTGAAGGTCTTGGACTGAAACAGCTGTAAATGATTTTTGTCATTTTTTAATTAACAACATATATATATATGTGTGTGTGTGTGCGTGGATACATACATACATACATGCACACATACATACATACATGACATTGTATATGTGTTTGTGAGTGTGCAGTGGTCGGTTATCTGACTATGGTCTTTTCGGCGGTGTACATCGGTGCGAGAAAACGGTGCTCTTCGATCGCAGTCCGATGCAAGAACAACATTCTTTGCAACCAATTGCAGTAGACGTTCTCTTGAAGCTCTATTTATGAACCATTGGTAGACACGTAAGTAATCTATAAGCATCGATAATGCTCTCCTTATATCGTCATATAAATTATATAATCAAACAGACAAATAAATAATATATATTTATATAAGTAAATAAGTAAATAGATATAGAAATAAATAACGGCAAATGACAGAAAACGTGATGCAAAATATGGTTTAACAATTAGACTATCTTTACAGTGTCTCTTCCATTGCAGAATCTTCTCAAAGAATATATGAAAAGAAAAACCAGCTGCCTCATATTTTGGTGCCATTCTCTTACACTCTTCCATTTCATAGATAATAATGTTCATGTCCAATATTAGATATTGTAGGAAGAAGAGATCAGGCTGCTGAATAATTTTAACGAGGAAGATATTTGCTTTTTATTCTTTTGTTCCGCTTTTGTATTATTTAAATCGACTTGTTTGTGTTTTTCCAGAGTTATTAATCCAATAATTTGTGTTTTTATTTTTTGACACATATCTTGACGTTGATTTTTATTTGTAACAATACTTTCTGTCAGATACAAACTTCTGCTTTTTTTATTATTATTAATATCTTTTATATTGGCGCGGTTCGTGATGCTGATATACAGTACTTTCATTTATTTGAAATTTAATTCTCGATCAAAGTTGATAGTCATCACTCATGATCCATTTTCCAGTGACCTATGAAACTGGAGGGAGGAAAATATAACCGTCTCCTCATTGGTACAATTATTATAGAAATATCTCACTACGCCATACGGACGTAAATGACAGGCGGTGATGTTAAACCGTTCCTCAGACAAAAGATAATATACCCAACACATCTATCAATTCGATGAGTTTGTATAACTTCAATTAAATGGTCTTCATTGATGAAGTTTTTATCGCTCTTAGCCGATAGTACATGACATGTAGCTAACATGTGGGACCGAAGCTGAATCCATGTTTTTGCGAAGAGAAATTTTTCAGCGTCAGTTATATTTGCGTATAGTATGGTATTGTTTAGTAAATTAGAAATGTTGGAAAAACTTGCCGTATTTTCTGGCATAGAAGTTGCCTTAATATCTAGTGTAGAAGTGCAGTGTAAACATTCAAATATTGTCACCATCTTTCCAAATCCAGCAGCATTTCATGACAATTTTGATATTCCAAAATCGCTTCACATATAATTCGATATCCCTTTCTTGGCTTGCAAATTTTGGTATGAAAATTTAAAATTGTTTGTTGAAAAATACAGGGTGTAAATTTAGAAGAAATTACATTGATTATTCCTTTGTCAACTTTGATACAGATGAACTGTGATCAAAGAACATAGACCATTCTCGTCGTGAAAATCCTGGCTTTTACTCTATAATCAACCCCCGATTCGTCAGGTCTTTTACCAAAATGGTCTGGTTTTGACCACTCAGACGTTTTTTTTTTCTTTTCGTTTTCTTTTGGAGAAACAGTGCATCTAGGATCACATAATCTCATGAGTACTTCTTAGTAGAAGCTAGCTTTCTCGTGCACTTAACTTTTACACCGATTATCAAAATAATTCCCAAAATTTCCTTTTGATATTTCCTTTGTTATGTTTTCTGTTTTCTTCACTATAGGTGTTTTCTCCCAAGTCAGCCCTCATCCAACTTTCCTATCAATACAGACATTTCAGCTGTGAGCACCCAGTAATATTATTAAAATCAATTTATCTCAGACCACATAATCTATATTGTTCTTTCTTATAGTCAACAATGATCCAGCAGACGTTTGACTAAAGAGGCTCCAGCCGTGAGCTTCTCATCTATATTTTCCTTACATCACTGCATTTACAGAACATTGAATTGTCCTCTTCCTCTGTTAAGAATTCAAGATATTAATCCATGAAGGTACAAGATATTATCTCATGAAGATTTGCAGCTGTTCTTCTCATGGAAGTAGCTCTACATTGGTTCAGTTGGGTACAAATATTTCTGTTTAATATAGTTTTAATGATTTAGATAAGATAGAATACAATAGATACCACAGGAATTTTTGCGCATTGTAGTTTATTCAAATTTAATTCAAATTCAGTTATGGTAAGATTAAGATAGCTGTAGCATAAATATGGACCAGTTCCCGTCAAATCCTCTCGTATAATCCAAATGCATATTCAACTTTATCTAATTACCACTACGAAAAAGTAAATTTAATAAAGACATTGGTTAATGAATTTCTCGAAATTATACTTTAAACAAACTCGAGAGAGATATCTAGCAGATAATAAATTGCGCATACAAGTTTTCTTCTCCACAAGTATGTCTACAGCAGGCATAAAATAATTATTTACCGAATTTACGACAGATGTGCGCAATATATTCTAAGTTAGAAGACGTTACCATGCTGCGATGCATCCATAAACAAGAAAGGAAGTAAGAAAAAGCAAAATCTAATTGATGTATAGACAACTGAACGAACTGAGTATTTCAATCAGTGGAGTTGCTCGGGAAGTTTCTAGCAAAAATAACTTCCAAGGAACGAGAAAATTATTCCAAAATACATGCAAAACACTTTTTAAAAAGTAAACTATATTTTACAATGTCTTTCGCATTTCGCTAGTAGTGCATTTTTCTTTCCAGTTAATAACAAAATATTTTGTTCGGTCGCTGACTAATAGAAGGCATCAATAAGACACGTAAAATAGGCGGCGAGCTGGCCGAAACGTTAGCACGCCGGGCGAAATGCTTAGCGGTATTTCATCTGTCTTTACGTTCTGAGTTCAAATTCCGCCGAGGTCTACTTTGCCTTTCATCCTTTCGGGGTCGATAAATTAAGGGCCAGTTGCGTACTGGGATCGATCTAATCGACTGGGATACTCCCCAAAAATGTCAGACCTTGTGCCTAAAGTAGAAAAGATTATTAGAACATGTAAAAAAGGTGGCGAGCTGGCAGAATCGTTAGCTGGACGAAATGCTGAGAGTTATTTCGCCCATCGCTGCGTTCTGAGTTCAAATTCCGTCGGTGTCTTTTCATGCCTTCGTGGTCGATAAAATAAGTACTAGCTACCATGATATTTGTCGACATGTGAAGCTATAATAGAAGACACTTACTTTAGAGAACCGCAGTATGAATGTACACGAAATCTCTTGATTAGAAAACGAGCTTCAATACCAAGCAGCCTTTATATAAATTATTATATTCATACGGCGTAATATTTCGACTGAAATAAATATTTTGTGTGATGGCCAATGTCTCTGCCATATTTACCAAATATTAGACAGAATATTTATATTTGTCTATATTTATATATGTCTGTATGTATGATACATTCTTCCTAACAGTCTAGAAAATAGCCATTAACAATTGTGACAAGCTAAAGTCTAGACACTTCCCGGCGTATCTTTGGTGTTTTCGTTAAATCTGACTTGTTTTCACAACTAGAAAACAGCTGTTAACAAAACACAAGGTTCACTTATCTAACTCAAGTAATTTCTGGATATTCGCATCCATGTGTGTGAGAATCAGATGTGTCTATAGATACGTGCGGAAGAGTGTTCGAAATGATTCCCTCTTGTAAAATATCTAGATAAATATGTGCTTATCTTCTAGGTATTTGTGTGAATGAATGTGAATGTCTTTAGATATTTTAAGATATTTCACATAATATTCATCACGTCTTAACATCTCACATTTGTCCTTAATTGTCGTGGAATCCTTCCGAGATATTCATTCTGATATTCTCCGGCCACACGATGTTTTCCTTTCATTATTTTCGCGGCCCGGACAATATGGTTTAAGAACTGATAACAATACAATAAAGACTGACCGTGATAAGCACTTTAAGGAGAATAAATGGACCTGCAACTCATCTACGGATTATTTCTATATAACCATGAGCGCCTTGTACAGGTTACTGACATTATTGCCCTATTCCTTCTCTCCCAAATTACACAATACCTCCCCAACTTATCTGGCAGACTTTACAGTGATAATGCACTCCTTTCCGCAACTGGATTATCTACATCGTCAGTCGAACCCACCAAGAAAGCCCAACACAATTGTTTTGAAAACTAAAATCTACGTATTTCCTTCGAAATTGACACTAAGGTGGCCATTTTCTTAGACGTTACTCTTGATTTAAACAGAAATTCATCCCACCCTTTCCTTAAACAGAACCACTCTTTACAATACAGAAATGTTCTGTCTAATCATCCTAAACTTACCCTTAATTGTATAGTCAGAAGCATATCTATCAGAATCTCTAACTTATCAGCTAACGAAGAAATTTTTAACATCTACACCCCTTATTATAATCATACCCTCAAAATAAGCATCTTTCGCGAAGAAATTTATTATATCCCCAACACTAAGCTTAAAACACATCTCTTCCACTCTACGCCAGTAATTAAAAAAAAAACCCGCTACTATAACAACTACAACAGCATCGGTTGTCAAGCGATGTTGCGGAGACAATCACAGACACACACAAACACACACAAACACACAC
>NC_043008.1:902692-910192 GCF_006345805.1 Octopus sinensis | reverse complement strand
AGTATGTTGCTTACCAAGCACATGGCTCCGGATTCAGTCCCCTTGCATGGCACCTTGGGCAAACGTCTTCTACTAAAGGATCCGTGATTCAGCTGAGGAAGGTGATCGTGTGAAGGCAGTAGAGCTTTCCCAGCCGGTTCAATGGATGCAGTTGCACCAAGCATTTGAGCGCTCACTGTCCTGGAAGGAACGTTTGAGCACTCAACAAGAAAGAGTGTCTTTCCTCCTTCGTATTATCACTGACCTATAACCAACCCCAAACGACCTTAAAATGTGGGGTAAAGAAAAAGGGCACCCCGCATGTAATGATGAATACCTGTTTGCAACTTGAACCACATTTTAACCGGATGCAATGGGATGAGGTCAAAACATGTGGCGACATGACAGTGTTTCTGCGGAAATTGTCAAGTGGACAGATTTGCAAAACGTGTAAGTTAGTAACCATTAACCCCACCCAGCAAAGGACCACCAAATTCTTAAAGAAAGGTGACAAGTCTCCGAACGTGAAAGCAATGGAAAGGTACGTAGTTTCTATTTCGCCTGCAGCTTCCACCTGAGAGATGCAAGAGAAACCTGACTGGCAGACGTGTCTTCTCAGAGGAGAGAGTATTAACATCACTCCAACCAGACATGTTTCTACTATCTAGGAATAAAAAACAATCGTCGTGGTTGAATATATAGTGACCTGTGAGCACACACTCGATATATCCCACGAAGTAAAGAAATCGGAATTTTAGGACTTAGTCGTCGACGAGGCCCAAGTCAATGGTTGGCATGCAGCCCTATTCTCCATTGAAACCGGCTACAGCAGCTTTTTGTCTGGTATTTTCTTTTCATTTTTGATTCTAGATATTTGTAGCCAAACTTTTGAGGATAACCAATAATTTTTCTAGATGGCAAATGCATGCAGCTGTATTCTCTCTCTCTCTCTCTCTCTCTCTCCTCTCTCTCTCTCTTTCTCTCTTACTTTCTCTCTCCTTCTCTTACGCACATTCTCTTCCTCTCTTTCTGTTACCTCTTTTCACACTAACTAAAACATACATTTGAAATGCTAAACCCCGTTCCTATAGAATGACGTTTAACATCACGACATCCTGGCAACTCTTGCATAGTCTTTAGAAGTATATCGGTTTTATTTTATGACTTTGTAAACCGTTTTATAAATAGATGCGTAATCACTGGAACTTCCTTTCTAAGCTGTAGTCAATCGCAGTCGCATGTATTATTCTTGACAAATGCATCGAGAATAACACAATATCGTAGTAAAAGAATCATCTTGAAAAAAACTATACATAATGTGGGCAAACCCAGCGTTTTTATAACCGACATAAAGTTGTCTTCTTTGCTAGATGTTAAGGTGCTGATAACGCTTTCAGTAATAACAAACATAGTCACGCCTATTACTAGTGGTGGATGAGGCACAAGATTATAGGTTTGCTTTTAAATCTACCCCTGTCGTACAATCAATTACTAGAATCATTTAAGGCGGCGAGCAGGTCGAATGATTATTAACACCGGGTAAAATGATTAGCGGCATTTCGTCCGTTTCACGTTCGGAAATCACATTCCGCCGAAGTCGACTTTACCTTTTAACCTTTCGGGGTCGATAAATGAAATACCAGTTGGGTAGAGGGGTCGATCAAATCGACTTACCCCTTTTCTTCAAAATTCTAGCTTTGTGCCAAAATTTGAAAACAATTACTACATTTATGGTCAGTGTGACCCTTCCTGAGTCTACTTTATGCTGCAGGAAAAAGATAATTAAGTAGAAATTGTTATTATGTTTGTTCAGTAACAGACACGTTAAAAGTTTGCGAAGCACATTTAAACATTTTACTGGATGATAATTTCTCTAGAACTGTTGCTTTGTAATTATCCTTCAATCAAAAGTGTCGTTCTCTCATCCACCTTTTGGGTACTCTTCCATCATTCCGCATTTCCTCCTGTAAATTGGAATGATTCTTAAGCTAGAAATGCTCCATCTCATCAGAACTAGGTGTCTCCCAATTAGACATCTTTCTTAATTACTTCCCCTCTTTTCTCACTTTTATTGCTACTTGCTTTAAGGCTGGCCTTTTCCATTGCATTTCTAACTTTTTTAATCAATTAATCTCACTTGTGTATTAGTAGGAATTAACCAAATGTAACTCAAAAACTTAATAGCTTCTTTTAGATTTGTAAAACAGAGACGCCGCCTTCGCCGAGGAAATTTCCAAAGAATAATTTTTGAGTGGGGTAAAATATTTGATTTTCTTTAAATTGGATTTGCTATGTAAAAAACCTTTTAACCTGATTTACCTTTAAAAATGTCGTCTATTACTGGCTTCATTCATTTCACTTTTATCCTATTTACCATATTCACAATGTTTTCTGCCTTTCTTCATGTTCTTCCATTGCTCTTGGCGCCAAGTATTTATTCTATTTGATTTATTTTATTCGATCACCATCCAACATCCTTTCCCACCAAGATTTAAATTAGTTTGATCGTCGGAAGATGCAGTGCAACATTTGTTTTGGACAAATGTATCTGTGCACTTGTATGGCTGTGCAATAAGAAGTTTGCTTCTCAATAACATGGTTCTGTCTTCATACCATCAGCGTAGGACCTCGGGCAAGTGTCTCCTATTAAAGCCTCGGCTCGACCAAACCTTGTGAGGGTTTTGGAAGACGGAAACTGAAAGAAGACCGTCGTATAAGTGTGCATGTGTCTGCGTTTGTATTTGCCCCACCTCTGTTTGATAGACAGAGGTGGTCTGTTTACCGCCAAGCAACTTAGAGGTTCGCAAAAGAGACCGAGTAATTACAGGGGTCGGTTTGTTTGTAAATCCTTCAAGTGGGTATATATATATATATACTATATATATATATATATATATATATATATATATATATATATATATATATATATATATATATATATATATATATATTCATACATACATAAAAATTCCTTAAACACTGCATCTGGAGAAACTTCGAAGTCACTATCAATAACAATTACAATTATCAGACTCTATAGTGTTATGAATATTTTAATTTACTTAATGATTGGTGCTTTTATGCTTATAACCACCTACCTTACAGACATACACACATGTCTATATATCCGTTTATATGTATATATGAGTGTTTGTACATACATATATATCTATGTATTGAGACACACGTATCTACGTATTTGTGTATGTATCCATCCGCTACACATACGAACCCTTGACATTTAAACAAAAAAAAAACATTCTAGTATGTGAGGGCGGTCGATAAAATCGACTACCAATATTTCTTATTTTAACGACCGTTCTATGTGTGGTGCGGTGAGAAGTGACAGTGAAAGACTTTACCAGCGGGGATTTGAATTCAATACAGAGAAAGAAGAATGGTATCTGGTTTAATACATTTAATGATTGATTCTGCCAACTTGCTGCCATTATTGCTGGAAATATGACAACTTTTGCAAAGACTACCAGGAATGAAAAGATATTGAAACAATAAAGACAACAAACCATCTTTTTTTTATTATTATTATCGGTCCCTTTATTTCCTTCGCTTTGTTATTTAATATATGCAAATATTTTATCAGCTGTATACTTGCCTAGAAATGAAAGAAATATAATTTAGCAAATCTTTTACAATAAAAGCAACAGTTATTGACACAAACAAACACCATACGATCGAACACCACCCACACTCCGATCGCCACAATATCAATCTTACGTATTGAAAAATGATCTACTTACTAATCTGTTCGAATCACAAGTCTACATATGTGTGCTCTTTCGTATTTATAGTCTAAATTTGTTTCTAGTTCAATAGTATCACCTGTCTCCCAGGTGTTTTAGGCTGTGTCTACGCTGGTATGGTTATCATAGTAGATATTTTGGTCTCAGGTTGAATTCATGTCTTCGTGTAGTGATTCATATTGCATCAGCCAATCAGCCAATGGTTTCTCCTTCGCTTCCTTATCCTCACCGGAAGTTTTCACGTGTTATATGTGATATATTTCTTTATTGCCCACAAGGGGCTAAACATAGAGGGGACAAACAAGGACAGACAAAGGGATTAAGTCGACTACATCGACCCCAGTGTGAAACTGGTACTTTATTTATCGACCCCGAAAAGATGAAAGGCAAAATCGACCTCGGCGGAATTTGAACTCAGAACGTAGCGACAGACGTAATACCACTAAGCATTTCGCCCGGCATGCTAACGTTTCTGCCAGCTCGCCACCTTCGCGTGTCATGTGTGATAGCTTTCTTCCTCCAACTACAAGATACTTTTGAAAATATTAATATTTGCCACCCCCTATCTCACAAGTTATACTTGGCCTTATCAACTACATGATATCTAGCTAATGAAATAGAACGGGTCAATGTGTACGGAATGGTATCAAGAACCGGCAGTAGCCAATTCTCCATAAATCCACCTTCCATATTAGGTTATGTGATTAAATGTTTCCTGTCTGTAGCAGAAAGTGGACGGTAATGGACCCAAAATTTGTCGTGAAGAATAGCATTTAGTAATCCATAATCCTATTTTATAATAAGCTTGAACATATGGTGGTGACAGAAATAATGAGAGTTCGAATGGCTCACACGACCCGGGTTAAACGAAATGGATAACACACACACTCGAGCGTGCATACACGCACAGACACATACACACACACACACACACACACACACACACACATATATATATATATGTATATATATATATATATATATATTATATTTACACACACACACACCCAACATATATAATATATATATATAAATATACATAATTCATATATATATATATATATATATATTATATATATATATATACAGTGAGTATCTTCAGTTGCCGTCTACCAAATCTACTCACACGTGTATGGGTTCCTGGATGCTATAATAGGAGAGTACCAGGCAGTGGGTCTGAACCCAGAACCATGAAGTTAGGAAGCAAACTTCTTACCATACAACCACGCCTCTATGCGTGTGTGTGTGTGTGTGTGTGTGTGGCCCCAGCATGGCCACACCCTTAGTGCTGAGACATGTAAAAGATTAAAAGAATAAAAGAACATGTATGCATGTGTGTATGTATAATTGGATAATTGTTGATGTTGTAGACACAAGAAGAAGACGAAGAAGAAGAAGAAGAAGAAGAAGAAGAAGAAGGAGGAGGACGAGGAGGAGGAGGACGGGGAAAAGAAGGAGGAGAAGAAAAAGAAGAAGAAGAAGAAGAGGAAGACGAAGAAGAAGAAGAAAAGAAGAAGAAGAAATGATGATGATGATGATGATGATGAGGAGGAGGAGGAGGAGGTGAAGGAGGGGGAAGCTTGTGAAGTTATTAATGTAGATGCTATTGGCTGTGTTGTAGTTAAGACATTACATTCGTAGGTGCCACATTTCTTGAAAAAATCTGTTCCTTCTTTCTTAACCATCCATATTTGTTGCTAGTTAACATTTCTCTCTAAATTCTGCTTTTTCCTCTAATCACGTTTGAGATAAAAAAATTTAAAAAATTCACTTTGTTATACACATGTAAAAAGAATTTATATTATTTTATCTCTGCTCGACGATTATAGAGAAATCGAAGCGAATAATTGGTGTTAACCGTTTTAAATAACAATGGAGAAATAAGAAATTATATTTTTACACATGCCAGCACACATTGTGGTGCCTTAGAAGCAGACACATTGATATGTAAGTGGTATAAGTAGTAATTAATTAAGGATCTTCTCTCTTGATTCAAAAATAACACGTTTAATTCTATTAATGCATTACATACTAATGAATCGACTTCGTGCTATTGAATTAGTTTATTTCATTACATCTCAGAGTGCTCTACTTGGAAGGCTATGCTAATTGTGGCAGATAAATTAGTATCAACTGATTAGTCGTTAAACATAAATGAAAGGTCTTTCATAGAAATTCTTGGAGGGAAATCAACAGGGAAACTTCCGGCCAAGGACCCACCAGTAATATGCTGGGATTTTTTTATTACCTAACATTCAATGTTTCCTGTGTTTGTCGCTGGTTTATCGCTTTCGAAATTAGGTGTTTTTCTTTCACTAAAAATGAAAGCTTTACTATAAAGGCGGCGAGCTGGCAGAAACGTTAGCACACCGGGTGAAGTGGTTAGCGATATTTCATCTGCCGCTACGTTCTGAGTTCAAATTCCCCCGATGTCGACTTTACCTTTCATCCTTTCGGGGTCGATTAAATAAATAACAGTTATGCACTGGGGTCGATATAATCGACTTAATCCCTTTGTCTGTCCTTTTTATCCTCTCTGTGTTTAGCCCCTTGTGGGTAATAACGAATTAAGAAACGTTAGCACGCCGGGCAAAATGCTTAGAAGTATTCCGTCTTCCGCTACGTTCTGAGATCAACTTCCGCCGGTAGTTCCTTCAAGGACATATTTACCCTTTTCCAAACTGAGACAACAGACTGGGACAGAAAGTTTTCAGGAATATTGCCAGCATCCAGTGAGTTCCTCCACAGATTAGCAAGAGGGAATGCAAGTTGGTGTCGATACACCTTCTGGACACAATCAAGGAATCTATCAGGACCTGTTGCTGAATTGCGTTTAATTTCGTTTATCGGTGCTAAGACATAAGGGCCGCCAGGCGTTATGTCCGATATAGTGTGTTGGGGAATAGCATCACTGATACAGCTCAGGCCGGCCATATCAGGATTGCTGAAAACAGATTTGTATTGTTTCTGCAGTATCCCACTCAAAATTTAGGCATCATCTTGAAGAGTGTCATTCTCATCAATTACAGGGCTAACACTGGACACAGTGACCCTGTGCTTCTTTTGCAAAAACGAAGAACACTTTTAGGTTGATTTTTATTCTCTGAATGTCCCATTTCTCCTCAGATGATCTTTGGTTATTGATGATGGTCTTCATGTATTGTTGGAGGTTATATTTATTTGATTCGAGCAGGCCCATAACCATCGAATATATCACTGTTGGCAGTATTTTAGATCGGTAAATTTTTTGCGTGTTCTTTTGCGTATTCTTCTGACAATAGTTTTTGTTTTGGGCAAATCTGCACTTAGTTTTATTCACAGGTGTTGGAGGGGTGTGTTTTGCACATATATTTGTGACAGTGTCTACAAAGGTCTGCCAATATATTTTGATGCTGGAAAAGATGTGTGCAGACTGAAAGATCACTCAGCACGTGATAGTTCGCTCATGATTGAGTTCCAGTCGGCATTATAGAGATCCACGTTAGCAAATTACATATATATATATTGTGAGTGGATTTGGTAGACGGAAACTACATACGTGTGTGTGTTTGTGTGTCTGTGTTTCCCCACCACCACCACCAACAACAACATTGCTTGAAAACCGATGCTGGTGTGTTTACACCCCCGCAACATAGCGGTTTGGCAAAAGAGACCGATATAACAAGCAAGTACTAGGCTTACAAAGAATAAGCCCTGGGGTCGATTTACTCGACTAAAGGCGTTGCTCCAGCGTGGCCGCAATGAAATAACTGAAACAATT
>NC_043008.1:892692-897692 GCF_006345805.1 Octopus sinensis | reverse complement strand
AGAGGGAGAGAAAGATAGATAGATAGATAGATAGATAGATATGTTTCTTTATTAGCCACACAGGGCTGCACACAGATAGAACAAATTACAAGGTAGAGCTTTTCTTTTGAAGGTATTAAAAAAAAAAAAAAAAAAAAAAAAAGGAAGGGGGAAGTTCGATCAAAAGGGGTCGTAAAAGGAAGAGAGAGGACAAAAATAAGGGGGTTAAAAAAAAAAAAAAAAAAAAAGGGGGAGAGGAAAAAAAAATGATCAATAGGGATCGTTATCACAGAAATGTCAATATGAAGTGTAAAGGGGAGGACAGGTGAGGTTTACCCGTGAAAGAAAAGCCTGCGGAAAAGACCACGGTAACCTCGGTCAATGAAGTCACATTTTATATTTTTTTTTTTTTTTTTTTTTTTGCAAATAAGCAACTCTCTGTTTTCGATTTCTGGGTTCATAGGACTATGCTCAAGGTGGCTTCGTCATTCATACGTGCCATTCTTGCTACATTCACCCATCTTTTTTTAAAAATTCGCTAGACAAAACTTGCCTCTCTACTCTCACTTTCCTTTTCAAGTGGTACTTGAAGAAGTTGATGAGAGATTGACCAGAGAGGAAAGTGTTTGTCTCCAATCCTTTCAGACGCGTCCACCAGATACATTCTTTCGCCATAGCCACAAGGATGATGAAAATAGCTCTTCCTTCCCGTTTGAAGGAAGGAGGCGTGACAAATTGACGATAGACTCAGCTGATAAACCGACTCGTCCCACACGTGACAGCAGTTGTTCGACATAAGCCCACAGGTCGGAAATTGTTGGACACTGAACGAGTGCGTGCAGAACGGTTTCGTCGCTCTGACCGCATCTCGGGCAGGTCGGCCCCGTGTTTCTCGAGCCGTGTCTGTAGAGCTTATCCCGAACGGGTAGCGCTTCTCGGTAGCACTGCCAGGCCAGGGATCTCTGGAAGTTGTCCATGGGCCCTGGCCCGAAAGTCGTCCCGAACAGGCGGGTCAGGTACTCCTCGTCGACGTCCAGGTTCGCCCCGAGCTCGTCGTCGTACCTCCCCTCCACTAAACCCCTATAGAATGCTTTGGTTGTGTTGAAGTCACTTAAGGTCGACCCAGGACGGCAGAGTTGCTTGAGAGCAACGCGACACTCGCGGTGCCATTCGCCCTTCCTCGGCCTCTTTTTGATCCACGACTGCAGTTCGGTCATGGAGACGAGCTGCGGGAAAGCGTGCCTCACAAACGGCGACCACACCTGTTCACCGTCGTCTACATAGAGCCAGAGATGTCGCAGTCTCAGCGCGTGTCTGCGCATCATCAACCACGGCATGCCCAGCCCTCCTTTTAACGGGTGTTGACAGCAAATGGATCGCCTGACCATCGGGACGCATCCTTTCCACAAGAAGCGAAAGAGGATGCGTTGTAGTTTGGTGATGGTAGGGTCGGGACAAGGTACGACGGTCAGGCGGTAGTAGATGACGGACGCGATGTACGTGTTCGCCACCTCCGCTCGACCTTTTAGGGACAGTTTCCTCTCGGCCCATTGCCGGGCGAGAGTGACCACCCTACTCGTTATCTCGTTCCAGTTCTTCTCCACTTGGAGGTCCGGACCAAACCAGACCCCGAGCAACTCAACCGGCCGTCGGTCCAGCGTCCCACGACGGAGGCGCTGGTGGACGGCATGGGCTTGCTTCTCCAGGTGCCTAGTCGCAAGCCCACTGACTTTTCCCGGTTGATTTTCGCTCCTGTCACCGCTTCGTAGTTTTTCAGTGTCTCGCCGACCAGCTCGATGTGCTCGTGGCTAGACACTATGACGGTGACGTCGTCCGCGTATGCAGACACGCTCGTCCCGCATCCCAATTCTCGCGGGATGCCCCTTAGAGTCGCCAGCTTCCGCAGTAGTGGCTCAAGAGTCAATACGTATAGAAGCGCCGAGAGGGGGCATCCCTGACGGACCGAACGTGCAATGTCGAAAGGTCTCGATAGATGTCCATTTACGCGAATTACCGAACGGATGCCTCTGTACAAGGCAGCTATCCAGCCGCGGAAGACGGGACCGAAACCAGCCGCTCTCAGGACTGCCTCCAAGTATCGATGGTCTACCCTATCAAAGCTTTTGATTGATCCAAGTTGATCAGGGCCCCACCCATGCCAGGTTCGTTAACTACCCTGTCTATGATGTAGCGCATCAGATGGAGTTGTCATGGATGGTCCGGCCTGGCACGGCGCATGTTTGCGCCTTGTCGACCAGTTTCTCGATGACAAGCGCCAACCTCTTGGCTAGCACCTTGGCCAAAATTTTCAAGTCTGCATTAAGCAGAGTGATGGGCCTAAAGTTATCTATTACATTTCCCTTGTTTAGATCTTTCTTCAGCAGTGTTACGGCTCCTCGGCTCACAAAACCAGGAATGCTCCCGTTTTGCTGCCAGTTGCAGTACACCGCCGCCAAGAGATCTCCAAACAAGTCTGGCATACAATTGTAAAGCTCGTAGGGTAGACCATCCAAACCCGGTGATTTGTCCCTCGAGCATTCTGCCATCGCTTCCCGCACTTCCGCCGCCGTGATGGCACCTTCGCAGCACCCTGCCTTTCTTGTCGAGAGTCGTGGTAGGCTATGTAGGTAGGCACTGAAGTCCACCCTACGTTCTTGCCCTCCACTCGTTCCGAACAGTCGGGCAAAATGCTGCTGAAAGGCCTCACACATTTTACTTGGCTCGAGCAATTCGCGCCCCTGTTCATCTACCAGTGACCGAATGGTGGCTTGTTGCCCTGTTGCGCCTCTGCCACCCGGGCCTCTCTCGCGGCTCAACACCTTCGTTCCTTAGAGCACGCATCCTAGCTCTGACAGCACATCCTTCGTGTTTGGCGTTGAAGTGTTGGTCGAGGGCCAACCTCGCCGCCAAAACGTCGGATGCGATGCCGCTTCTAATTGCCTCTTCTAGCTTCTAACTAGCTCACCCTCTACTCTATTTCTATCTATGGCTAGTGCTTTGCTGTACCTAATCGCTTCTGCTTTTACTGCTCTCTTGAGGGCAAACCACCATTTGTTGTTGATGATGGCTCCCGTCAAAACCCTCTTTACTAGTGTGCTAATCCGGTCTCTGAAAACTTGTCTCGATGGGAAAGACGCGTTTAGTTTCCAGTATCCGGGACCCTGCCTAAGTGTCTTACCTAAGTCTAGCGTACATGTCACAAGTTTGTGATCCGTGTAGCTGACTATGTGGAATTGTGGACATCCTATGCTATCTCTATCTACTGTCCTACACAGTATCCTATCTAGATACGATCTCGACGACCCGATGCGGTTGCTCCATGTCCACGTTGGCGCATTCGGGTGGTCTAGTCGATAGATAGATAGATAGATAGATAGATAGATAGATAGACAGACAGATAGATAGATAGATAGATAGATAGATAGATAGATAGATAGATAGATAGATAGATAGATAGATAGATAGATAGATAGGTAAACGTGTATATATGATTATGTGTGTTCGCTTGTTTCTGTTCATATGTTCTCAGCCAATTAGTTTGGCTTCTGTCAAGTGATGCCTTGGCTTCTAGTTTCCAATGTCTGGTGCGTGGTAATAATTTCCTGCTCATAAGCAATTTAGGAAAGCAATGTCATCTAAGCAAAAGAATTATATTTTCCCCAGGAATAAAGTATTTTAGACATGTCTATTGAACATAATTACTATCTCTGGTTCATTGTTTGAAGACCTGATTGAGCAGAATAAAGAGTCGATAAAAAATGTAACAGTCAAAGATGAGACAGCAACAATATCAGAACAGATGCTGAGCAGGTTTTATTCCGGCTCTCCGCCCCTTCTCAGATGCAATTTCACTATTGTCTAATTCGAAGCTTCATTCGAACTGTCGTTCAGTTTCACACCACAACTACTTGGTGCCGTTCGTAGAGTACATTCTGTCGCAAGTGCTCAGGAAAGGTCTCCGGTTTAAGAAGACTTTTCTCCTTTCTTCTTCTCCTTTAGTCTCGGAAGCTCTGTAAAGGCTTATGGCCACTATTTTTCCTCTTGACTGAAATATAAAAAATATGATCCTTTTGCTCAAAAGCATCCTTTCATTGTCATTTTCACCTTGTTTGTGTCCGCAGAACTTGTGTATCCGTTTTCGAAGCAGGAAAAATTGATTTGGCTGGTATATATATATGTAGCAGAACATAATACCATGAGGAGAAAATATACGGAAATATTGTCCATCAGAAGAAGTTCTATTCACATTCATTGACTAAAACAACCAGCCTTGAGATTTCTATAAGATGGAAACAGATAGATCTCCCTCTGGAGGATGAATCAACAAGGGAAATAACTCCTGCCAAGATATATTTAGAAGAGGGGGAAGGAGGGACGGAGAAAACGTTGTTGTTGGAAAGAAAGATGGAAGGTTTGTGAAAGATAGAATCGTCACAATATTACCGAAATAGTTTTGATCAAAAACTCGTGAGTTTTAAGAGCGAGTTTGTCCAGCACAACGGAACACAGATTTCAAAAATCAACGAAAGACTTTCCTAATATAAAAATAGTTATTTTTCATTGGTTGTGCGTGTGTGTGTGTGTGTGTGTGTGTGTGTGTGTGTGTCTGTCTGTCCGTGTGTGTATGTGTGTGTGTGGCTGCTTCTTTCTGTATGTTTCTCAACACAGGGAAAACGCAACACACACTTTCAAAAAGCCTTTCGCTATAAATGAGAGATTGTTGTTGGTGTCTTCGTTGTTGCTGTTAAGAGACAGTGGGTGAGTGAGAGAGAGAGAGAGAGTGTGTGTGTGTGTGTGTGTGTGTGTGTGGTGTGTGTGTGACTGTGTGTGTGTGTTAGATACATAGGTAGTGTTTCCACCATAGTAACTAACGCGACTTTCACTGTATAACGGTCTGTTATCAATAGTAGGTACTTGCATGATCAACAAGTATTTTTACCGGCAACCTAGCGACGGATGAAGACTTAGTTTCATATAGGAACAACTGATTCTACCCAAATAATTCGTAGCTTTCAATACAC